>NW_003315029.1:324094-339192 GCF_000150825.1 Verticillium alfalfae VaMs.102
TTCCAGCGCGCTGACAGTTCCGATGTAGGTACGTACATGTAAGATGGGCAGCAGGTCGTTGGGGAGGGGAAGGAGACACAGCTTCACGTGATAGCGCGACCGTGCTGCGGGGATTTCTCCCAGACGCGTAGTAGTTATGGACTGTTTGCACTCAACGCCAAACGCCAATCCATCGATTAACACTAAGGAGCAGAAGCAGCAGACACCCCCAAAAGTAACGAACCAAGCTTATTCCTGGCCGTTGCACCTCCATTGCCCAAAGAGTATCAATTGAACGGGGAAAAATGGCCGACGCTTCCTCCAACCCGCGTGTCAGTGCGCAGTACCTGGACGCCTTTGTTGGTCGCAACGTCATCCTCGTCGGCAAGGTCACCCAGCTCCGAGGCGACACGGCCATCATTGACTCGGATGGCCCTGTGACGGCCGTCCTCGACCGCGTGAGTCTTACACCGAATTCCCACCATGCCTCCGTATCCTGCGAGATCGTGTCGTGCTGACAGCGAGACAAGGACGCCCACCTCAACAACGGCAGCGGCGCCCAGGTCATCGGCAAGGTCAACCCCGACCTGTCAATCAAGGTCCTCACCTCGCGAGACCTCGGCCCTGATGTCGACTTCAAGCTCGCCTCGGCCGTCGTCGAGGCGACCCAAAACTTCAAGCCGCTGTTCGTCTACGAAGGAAATTGACCGCTCGAATCCCGCCCATCCTTTCCCGCAGCGTACACACCGCCCTCCTCTGCCGCGTCACGGGCCAGCTCGCAAACGCAGTATCGTATGCCCGCGTCGGCGGCATGGCCAGACAGCAAGCCACACGCACCGAGTCCCCGTGCGACCCAGCCCGACCAAGCCTCTGGGCGCCATCCTATGATTGTGGAAATACCACTACGCGCAAAACGAGTCGACGAGAAGCAAGCGGTACCGCTGACCCCCGATCGTCACCCCCGGCACGGACCCCGACCCTCGGCCCAGGCACGAACGGATAGCAGAAGCGCTTCTGCAGATAGCAGCTGGCAAGGTTATGATAATGAAATACAAGCTATTGCACCGGAACCGCCCCATCGACGGCGGCTCGACTTGCCCGAGAACGTGATTAGGCGTGCTCAAGCGCCGCAGGCTGAGGATGAGTCGGAGCTGTTCGGAGCCATCTTGGAGGGGATGGGTCGCATGACGGTTACCATGCGGAAGGATTCTGGCGGGCGGTGGCGGATACAGCGGCACTCCAGTACCCTGCGGTGGTTTTAAGAAATCTCACGTCTGCAAATGCTGTGTTGGTTGCGCTACGGTGCCGTGTGTTGCAGCATGGCAGGAGACTGCGTGCCTTGGCCGTGAACAACTGTTGTTGCCCTTGCAAATCCATGATGTGTGTGATTAGTGGCCGACTACATCGTCGTAGTCTTTACCTTAACAGCACACAGACACTCTGACTTTGCCAATCATGGGCCGGAATCCCGCCATTGGTAGACACCAGGGTCAGAACGATCTCCATGTCAGCGAAGATTGCAACGTCCGCTGAGCTGGCGTGTCTATCGAGTCTTGGGATGGAGTTGCATTGTGACATCACCATTTCCATTCAGCCGGCCTTCACTCGCCCATTCAGCTCACCATGGGTCCCATCATCGGCCGATGCATGTGGTGATCGGATATTTTTACTCTCCCTCTCGATGCGTAGCGAGACGGATCAAGGTCTAGGGGGACAGTCGCTCTGTTTACGAATGTTGCAGCAATAGTCACACTTGTAGCTCAATGTCCATAAAAGTCTTGAGCGGTTCCGTGTGAGGGCAAAAACCAAGACCCCAGGATAACGATGCAGAACCCCATTTATGTTTCTTCCTGAATCGTGTCCAACAAGATTCTGCTTTCATTCATCAGTGGATGTGCTCTACGTTGCGGGCACTCTCGTCGCCTACGACGATGCACGCATCCAAGCAAACATATCATGCATCCTGAAGGCCTGTCCTGGCGTGAACTCTGTGAGGCTAGAGCAAAATATTAGTAACCTCGCTGAAGACAGCATCGGGACATCAGAAGCTCACCAAGGGTCGCTCGAGTAGTCCATGTAGTTGTGAATAGGGTCAAGGCCCGGCTGCTCGGGACAGCTGTCCTTCTCGACGGGACACCCCGTCGTGGCCAAACTCTCCTGCGGCGTGTCGTCAACCATGTCGCCGCCAAAGGGGTTGCACGTGCTGCCATGGAACGTGTGCAGCAGGCCGAACCAGTGCCCGACCTCGTGCACCGCCGTCTTGCCCTGCACGCCCTCGACGCCGTCGCTCGGCATGGTCGCCGCGAGGATATGGCACGGGTCGTTCCAGATGAACGGGTCCTCGCCGCCGCCGAGAGAGGGCAGGTTGCAGATGCCCGAGACGCCGGGGTCCATGTCCGTGTAGAAGTAGACGTTGAGCGTACCGTAGTCGCCCGCGCGCGTCGTCCTCACGAACTCTTGGAAGCCCGCGCCCTGTCCCAGCGGGCCACGCGCCAGCGCAGCGTCGACGGTCCGCGTCTGGCCCTGAGCACGAGGTGGATGTTGCTCGGCGCGAACGAGTCGACGAGGACCTTGAACTGCTGCTGCAGCTGCGCCTCCGGGATCAGGTCGTCCTGGCCCTCGGAGACGACGGCGTGCATGTGCACCGGCACCGTGAGGTTCGCCGCTGCCGACTGCCGCCGAACCACCGTGCCGCGCCTCTCCCGCTGCTGGAGCTTGCTGAGGAACGCGAGCGTCGCGGGGGTCGGATCCCCGGTGGCACAGAGGCCCTGACTCGCGACGACGCCGACGAGGGCGGAGACGATGGGGAGGACAGTAGAGAGTTTCATGGCGCCTGGATCTGGGGTGCTGTGCCTCTGACGCTTTGCGGGAAGAGTAAGAAAAAGGTAGCCGAAGAGA
Organism: Verticillium alfalfae VaMs.102; assembly: GCF_000150825.1. Taxonomy (NCBI): domain Eukaryota; kingdom Fungi; phylum Ascomycota; class Sordariomycetes; order Glomerellales; family Plectosphaerellaceae; genus Verticillium; species Verticillium alfalfae. The sequence goes on from NW_003315029.1 coordinate 326,972, forward strand.
TGCGACAGTCTACCCACGGCATAGCACGACGCCGCGCGCGGAGTTGCTGGCTTTTTAGATCATCATGAGATTCATGCGTTTCTTGTTTCGTTGACATGCAATACGGGTTGGCCTCGTATCGGCATTGCCATCTCCTCTGTCCTGCCCCTTTTGGCGTCGCGTCCCGGCTTTGGTATCGGCCAAAGTGGCGCCGTTTCCTTGGCGATTCCTCGGGGCCCTTGCAAGCGCATCGCCGACAATTTATGTGCTGTCAGATCAGAAAGCAGTGTCATGAAATGTAGTGTATATGCCTCGCCAAATAGACAATAGCTCGCGATCACCGCCCGGCGTCCATGGCCTGAACCAAGGATGAACACATCGGGCCAAAGATGACCAAGACTGCCCATCTTGGCCTCGTGGCAAGTTTGTTGAGCTCTACGCAAGACTTCAGCAACTCACATCTGGCCTTCCTTCATTGAAGATGGTATGGTATCGAAAAGAAAGTGCCCATCTATGTTTGTATGCTGTTGATGGAATTTCAATGCTACAGCCTCTCGTGAGTCAGATCTGGCAATTGATTGACAGGCCCAACTCTACAAACAGGGCAAAACTCGTTCACAAGGAGTTAAAAGATGTTTGCGAATGATAAGAAAGACCCGTTGGAAACCGACTCAGATCATGTTGCGAAAGAGAAAAGAATAGATAGCGAATGCTGACATTTGGCGACATCTTCTACACGAGGAACTCATCAGTCATAACACGTTCGCATTACGTGGGAGATCATCCCGAACCGAGATGCTATATCTTGGGGGGCGGAATAACGCAAAGCGCGGTCATCTGGAGTTGACGCAATGGCATTGGACAGCGACGGCGATCCCTAATCTAATTTATAGCGTCCAGAGCACGGGGCATTACTCTGTCTTGAACCTGCAACTTTGTGCGTCGAGGATCGTCAATCACGGGGACGAATAGGGGCCTGTGGGGGCTTGTAGGCGGACTGATCAGTGATCATCCTCCAGGCATGGCTGGAGTACCTGGGAGCCTGTTCCACAATCAGAACGGAGGTTCTGGCTGGATGACCGACTTCTTTTCAATCTTCGGAGGCTGACCAGCAGCTTTTCGTTGGTTTGGAAGAACGTTAACTGGCCGGCGGTCAAACTGAAACTGCTTTGCTCATGGTGCCCAGACTTGTGTTAATGTGAGGACGCTGATCTCTTAGATGAACAACCATCTTGGTCTGCTGCACCATGTTTACGGAATGCACATTGCGACAAGATGACCTGGCGATGCGGCGGCTTGGCAACAATGTCAGTGTATAAAAGACCTCTAGGCATTCGCAATGAACCATCGGCCGACACAGTCGAGTTCTTGTATCTCACAGCTACTTACCGTCTCACTCATCACCATGAAAACCTTTGCCCTCTTGCCGCTGCTTTCCTCCGGGGTCTTGGCACACTGTTGGTCCAGATATCCAGACGCTCCCAAGTACACCACGCTGATGACGCTTCACAGACTTTTTCCCGAACACAGTTGTCGACGGCGTCCAATCCGCCGAGTGGGAGTTCATCCGTGAAACAAACAACAACCCCGGCGCCGAGCCTGTGGAAGACCTGTCATCGACTTTCCTCCGCTGTTTCGAGAAACCCGGGCGCCCGCCCTCGGCTGTCCTCCCGGTCACAGCTGGCTCAACTGTTGGCTTTACATCCAGCAACAGCATGGGCCATCCAGGTCCCGTTCTCTTCTACATGGCGCGCGTGCCTGACGGGGAGGACGTCACGACCTGGGACCCCGTCGGTGACGTATGGTTCAAGATTGACCAGCACGGTGACCTCGGCGGCCCATATCCCCGCCTTCGAGACGGAAATGCGAGAGATATCGACAACCATCCCCAAGACACTGCCCAACGGCGACTACCTATTGAGGGCGGAGCACATCGGCCTACACGCGTACGGGACGCCCCAATTCTATATTGCGTGCGCGCAAGTCGAGGTTTCCGGCGGTGGCAACGGAACACCGGGGCCGCTGGTCGCGTTTCCCGGCGAGTATTCAAAGGAGGATCCAGGTCTGGCTGTCAACATTTACGCCGCAAGCCAGCCATATGAGTATCCGGGGCCGGAGGTGTGGTCAGGATGAGCAAACCGGCAGCGGTACGAATCTTGCGACATGCAATGAGATAAACATGGCCATGTCTATTGATAAGATGTATGTATGTATGTATGCGTTGTCATATACAAGCAAAGATATTATGTACGATGAAGAGGTCTAGCAGCTTGGCTGAACCCGACCATTATTCGTGATGCACACACCAGGTGTCCCGGAGCCATCACACACTCACTCACTGCCTTGCGATCAGGACCGTTTCAACATCCGCCCTTGCGAAGATTTACTGCCAGTTGGTGGTGGCACCAATGTTGCCACCCGAGGCGGGCAGCAGGAAGTTGCTGGCGACAATCTTGCCGTTGGCCTGCCTGGCGCCCTTGACGAGCGAGACGTCGACGCTCTTAAAGCTGGCGTCGGTCCAGACGGGGCTGCTGTTCCACGAGTTGCCCGTGCTCGTAGCGCTCTTGAGCGAGGTCTGGCCGGACTGGGCCGTCGTCTTGGAGTTGCGGGCCGCAATGTTGTTCTGGAACGTGGCCTTGGCGGCCGAGGTCTGGAAGCCGACGGCGCCGTTGTTGTAGGCCGTGTTGCGCGTGAAGAGGAAGGTGCCCGTCTGCTTGTTGTCGGTGAAGCCCTTGGCGGCGTTGCCAAAGGCGATGCAGTTGTTGACAATGTGGTCAGCGTTGCCGGTGCTGCCCGAGGGGAGACCGCCGAGCTTGAAACCGTTGCCGTCACCGGCGAAGGGGGAGAAGTTCCAGCGGTTGACACCGTTACCCCAGGCGATCGTGTCAGTGACGGTGACACGGTCCTTGAACTCCCTGTTGTTGTCTGGTTAGCCAGTCCGAAAGTGATGACCGTCTCGAGGCGGTCTCAGAACCTGTAGCTTACCAGAAGTCAAGACCGTCATCAACGTTCTCCCAGAGGCGAGCGCCGCGAAAGAAACGTTACCCTTTGCCGGAGCCCTGCTTCAGAGCGAAAACCATCGGCGCTCTCGCCGTTCTTGCGAGGGTCACGGTTGCGGTAGGAGTCGAGGTAGACAACCTGGTTGTTGGACAGGGCCCCCTCCATGTGGAAGCCAGTCTCGTAGTTGTCGTGGGTGGTGATACGCTCAAAGTAGTGGTTCGTGCCGTCACGGACGTAGACACCGTAGGGCCCGTTGATGAAGGTGAGCTTGTAGAACTTCCAGTAATTGGCCTTCTCAATGTGGAAGATACCACGGTCCTTGTTGGCAAGGGCGGCATCGAGGGCAGCCGGGGTACCAGTGAGGGCCTCGCCATCAATGATGACGCTCTCGCTGTTGTAAGCCGTCATCGTGTAGGGCTTGGCAGCGGTACCGCTCTTGGTGATCTGAATGTTCGTCGTCGGCTTGTGAGTGCCTCCACGGAGGTAGATGGTGTCGCCAGCGGCGGCCCTTGTTGACGGCAACCTGGATCGACTTGAAGGGGGCGGCGAGGCTGCCGGCGGCCCTGTCCGAGCCGGTGGTGGCGACGTAAAAGTCGGCAGCCGAGACGAGGGCGGCCGGCGCCACTGCGACGAGGATGCTGAAGAACTTCATGGTAACAGAGTTGGAAATGAACTGGATTGAAATGAGAGAAGAAGAATGGTGTGAAGATTAGGATTGACCAAGGGTGGAAAGATCGCCAAACTCAAGGAGAGCCTCTACCCCAGCTTGGGAACCGAAACTGACGTTCATATATGGGTTCTCGTTTCCGACGTTCTGGGCCCTCCGTCTGACTTGGCTTGAGCTTACCTTAATCCTTATTTTCAGGCCATGCTTTCCGGCCGAGATGATCGAGGCACTTGCCAGGTGTCCGCATCCCGGTCCTAGTCCTAGCCGGGACAACCGGACAAGCATCACGGCGAAAGGATCTGTCTACAGACTAGCTTCTGGGCAAAGTCCTCTTTGGTCGGCGGAGGTCGTTGTGTCTGATACAACTAGGGCGATAACTGACAGCCGAGCTGACGATCTAGAGTCGCGTAGAGCAGATTACAGGGCCTCATAGCGGGGCATGGCTTGGATTGAGTGCTGCTGAAATTGATTGTTTTTCTGGCATAGCGTCCTTCGATCGCGCGCTGGGTCTGGCTTGGGGCCCTGGTCCTCGCCCCCTTCACTCCGAGGAGTACTTGTACACAGAACATAAGTGAGAGATGGACCTGGGCACTTTGATTGCTGTAGACAAAGCAACGACAAGGAATCTCATGCGACCAAGTCCACCAATCCCTGTCTGGACCGGCCCGCCTATCTCAGTATTCGATCGGATGGCAGCATCAAGCCCTGTAGTGGTGAGATAATTAGCTCGGGTTGACTGCGACCGAATACGTAGAAAGTCATCCAGAGCTGTCCCCAATCTCCGTCCCGATCAAGCATCGGGATGTTTCATCCGGACATGGCGTTTTCGCTGGGCGGAGGCTTGACAGGGCATTCCCGCCAATGGACGGTGCAGAATTTTCCCCAGATCAGATCAGGGGCAACGAAAAGAGATGACATTGTCAGGCACGTGGTGTGAGCCATTCTTTGCAGTGCCGAGTGGTCTGGGCTCTGGGGTCTTGGATCCCAGCTTTTTGAGTCGGCGTGGGGAATTCAGTCGACAGGTCCCCAAGGCGAGCTCTGCAAGAAGTTTGAGTAACAAGAAACAGCGCCTTGGCCCTGTCATCGTCATAGCCTGCGATATTATGAGAGCTTTTTGGCCGTGGTGTCAAGAATCGATGGTCTCGCCTTGCCACATAGTTCTGTGTGCAAGGCTCGAATACGAAAATTCTTTGCAGACTCTCCTTACATCCATGCCCAATTTCTGACAGCGCTGACCTCCAAAGACTCGGTATCTCCGCAGCTTTCTCGAGCATTTCGCGGTCTTGTTCAACCTTGCAGAATCGATGCCTGTAATATATTCGGAGCGCCATGTACGCACTCCCCCAGCTGCGGCCATGGACGATCTAATGATGCAACGACACGCCACTAGATGTCACGCTGGCAATGAACATACTCGGTCGCCAACAGACAGGCGCGTGCCGCATTATGTCTCTGATATTGAGATGCATGAAATCCTTGGCAAAACTGCCGTAGACCAGAGCATCATCAGGTTTATGGGAGCTAGGCGAGGGCAGATTGCGGTTCCAAACACCAAGCTTTCCAAACACCAAGCTTTCCAAACACCAACCTACGATCTTGTCCACTGGCGGTCCCAAATACGACGGGGATGCAGCCGCCTAGGAACTCTAATATGATCATCACTCTATTCAAGCTAACGTCGCACAACTCCGTTCTGACGCAATATAATCTCATGACACGTCTGCTTGATGCCTTGAGTGTTCAGCAACAGCATCAACAGGGTTGCGCTCTAATCAGCCAGGATATCTCAGTCGCGCTGAATCGGCATCCTTGCGTTCAGAGTCGCCAGTAGCTGTGGGGCCATGCCAATCCGTTTAGGAGTTTTGCTTCCATATCAGAGGGACGAGGGGGAGATTGGCAATGCGAATGAACAACCTCCAGGGATTCAATTTCGCTCCTTCTTCTGTAGACATCGGTCTTGATGTTAATTAGAAGACTCAGGCTCTACCAATAACCGCAAACGCTCCAGCTCGCCCTTTTGCCACTCCGTCACCTTGCCCTGCCACTTCTCGCCTTTGCCGCCGCCCTTGACAGCCGGAACGGCCTCCTTGATTCTGGGCACGAGGCATCAACAGCCTTCTTTGGGACCGACGACGACAACGGGGCCCGACTTTTCGTCTCGCCCGTCGCAATGACACCGCCCCGCCCCCGCGGCGATCGCAGCGTCCTTGACCTCGGACACGATAAGGTTCGCATAGTCCAGGCCGTCCTCGATGCGGTAGACCCAGGCATCCCTGCCGGCCGCGATGGCCGCCCGCGCGCGCTCGCCTTCGAACCGCGCCAGCTCGGATAGGAGCCTCTTCTCCTTGCTCCGTAGCTCCGCACCGACGTCTCTCAGGCGCGTTGTGCTGGCGATGACCTGGTCGGGCGTGCCGCCGCAGGACAGGACCTTGCCGACGGAGGTCAGGGCCGCTATGGAGTTTGCCGCAAGCTTGATGGCGCGGTCGCCGGCTGTGAAGAAGAGGCGACAGTGCTTCACGTGGACGGGCTGTGTCGAGTGCAAAAGCCATGAGAGCAATGTGTGACGTCTTGGCCAAGATGAGTGCCGCCAGCATCTGCATTTCACGGTCAGTCCTCTAGATTCCCTGCCAGAATTCAAAATCGCAAAAGGTCAGTCGGTTGGACCTACGTGTTGCTGTCGACATCTCCAATGTGAATGACGCGCACGACACCCTTGGTCTTGTCGTAGTCGTCAGGCAGGGTGTCGTCCTTGGCGTTTTGTGGAACGTCGACCGTGATGGGCATGCTATCGCGGATAATCTCGTTGCAGCGGTCCTGGATGGCCTGGATCTCTTCGGGCGAGGGTTTCTGCGGTAGGTCGACATAGTTTGCCTCGCCCGGCTTGCCCATGCCCCAGCCGAGAGTCTCGAGGTTATCGCACTTGTCCATGACGGCCGAGAGGAGGTGCTGCCCCGTATGCTGCTGCATGTGGTCCCAACGACGGTCAAAGTCGACGGTCTGGCGGACCCGTGTGCCTGGCGCGAGGGGCCGTGGCGAGTGGTAGATGCATTGCAGGCCCTGGCGCTGGACGAAGTCAATGGGGATGGGCTCTGCCGCTTCATCATCCAGCGGTATCAGAGTGCCAGAATCGGAGGGCTGTCCGCCGCCTGTGGTGGCGAGTTAGCACGCAGAGACGGCTGATTCTGTGTTCGAGCAGCTAGCTGACCTTTCAGGAAACAAAGACCGAGTCGGCACATTCGATGAACCAAACATCTTTTGCTTCAGCTGACTCGGCGGCTGCTTTCGACTTCCTCTTGCCACCCTCCTGTGATGTAGGCGGCGGTCTCTTGACGCATGACAGGACCTCGCTTTCCAGGGTTCGCAGATAGGAATCTTGCTGACAGGCCAGCGCACCCACGACGCGGCCCGAGGACGCCGTTGCTGGAACAGTCATGATTGGTCTGTAGGCAAGACGCAGACTTGATATCGTCGGCTTGATGAATGTCAAAGGACGAATGGTTCGAGGCCAGTTCCGTATGAGAGGCACAATGAGCATGATGAATCACGATCCAATGAGGCAGTGGCCATTGATAAGGGGAGCGATTCGCGATTGAGATAACACCAAGCTGTGGGCGTGCTGGCGGCTGACTAAGGCATAATGCCTTCAAGGGAACATTTCGACAGTTCTAGAACCTCCCATCTGCAACGGCCTCGGCGACGTGACTCGCTGGGAGGGACAGACACATGGGATATGGATTGCTTGCTAGCTTCAGGACTTTCAGTGAAAGGCAGTGTCCAGACAGTTGAGGGTTATTGAAGTTGATGAACCGAAGGGGGCCGGTTAGATTGAGCGACAAGCCAAGCAACGTGATGTCAAAGTTCTTTAACTCGGTCCTCTCTCGCAACCCATCGAAGATCACGAGATTTTTATGCCCACCTCCAAAGTCATTGATGAAATCAGGGGATATTAACTGTCAGAGCTTGTGCGTACTATTCCAAGGCCAACAGACGACTTGGCATACGAATGGCTTGCATTTGAGACCTCAGAAATCGTGGTCAACAATGCATGTTCACTCCTTGCGTTTCATCCACAGACTGCTGAGCCAAGTCTTATTCCATCTATCTCTGTTACGAAGGAGGACTGGCTGTCACTCACGTCGGCATGATGTCTGGTGTCCTGCGGCTGGAGGCGAGCGAATTTCGGCGACATCGCTCAAGCAGTGAGATGACGGCGACCGGTCAAGGATCCTTTCGGAATACCTGGTTCAGAGTTGACAATCACAACTCGCACATGTCTTGACTCGGCTTCACGAGTGGGAAACGCAAAGTCTGACGAGACGCTAGTCGTCAAAGTTCAATTCGTGCTTGCGCGGGTCATTCTTTTGTAAACAAGAGCTAATATCTTCATTAAGATTACGGCTCGCGTTCATTATCCTGAGACCTCAAATTTAAAGGTGCAAAACACTTGGCTTCCGTGGGATGCACCGTCTTGACCTGCTTGAAGACATTCATGTACACAACGCATGTCCTGCTTCGTACATCTTCGCCCTCTCCATGACACAGCCAGACTACCTTCCCGATCAGCTCGAACAGACATAGACTTGTCGCCCTTCCTGCAGGTCATGATGCAGTGAAGCAACCGCCTCGGTGTCTCTCGGTTTTCGGAGAAATATCTCCACGCCGAAAGCCCGAGTTTGTCCAAACGACGCGTGGAAAGCTCAAGAAACAATGCTTCTCCAAGATGATAGGAACGCCGTAACATGAGGTCCCTGTCTCATCGACGCGTACATGGTCTGCGCTACCGAGGCCTCGCATCAGGCCGCATGGTCAGCTTGCTGGCCGAACAGAGACTAGCACTCTGCTCAGAGAGCCTCGGGCTAGGGTCGCAGAGCACCTAGACGCTATGCGAGCTCGATATGCATACCGGGGGATCGCGCCCGGTCAGAGAAGGTGTGATGGCTGCAGCGAACGGGGTGACATCAATGCGACTTGCGCGGATCCTGCGAGATGTGGTGGGTGGGTGGACGGCTCCCTGTTGTGCGGGGGAGGCGCACAATCGGCAAGTAATTGCCGGTGCCCTACATATCATGGAAAGCGGGGAGGGGCGAAAGCGAGACACGGTAACCATCTGGTTCGTATCAAGCCGAGTTGCTCATCGCCAAATTTAGGTTGCATCCGGAAGTCCGCCGTGTCGCAGCTGCAACTCTGCGGTGGCCTATCGCAACCAGCACGTGGGGAGCACTGCATCATTCTCGTTACTGATCACCTCGGCGCTTTAACGTGTTGAACAGCGAATAGCAGCGGGAAGATCGATCAGGATCGTTGATCAATGGAGCATGTTATTCACGCTGAAAAGCGAAAGACTAGATGTACAGTGGCCGGGCTGTGTTTCCTGAAACCGAATGAAAACCCTCCAGACTAAGGACAGAGACATGGAACGACATGACGCTTCTTTGCGGTGGGCTATTTCCGCGTGAGACTCAGAGCTCTTCAGGCTGAGCACCAGCAGAACGAACAAAGTCGGGCTTAGTGACGGCGTTGTTGTCAGCATCCTTCACGCGGTCCCAGAAGAGTTTGGCATTCTCTGGGTCGTCTGCGAACAAAGTGTCGACAACCTGCTTCTTGGGAGTGTCGCCCATCCACTGAAACAGGGAGATATCGCGGAACTCGTCGGCGCGGAAAACCTCAAGCATCTCGATAGGCTCGTCGCCGATATTCTCGACGAAGTGGCCCATGTTCCTAGGCACGATGCCGACATCTCCTGGCACGTAGTCGAAGGTCCTGGCGTTACCTTCAGAGGCAAAGATAGTGACACGAGCACGCCCCCGGATGAAGAAGGACCATTCATCGGCGTTGGGGTGCCAGTGCATCTCACGAATCGCACCAGGCTCGATGATGGCATGGGCTGCGGCGATGGTCTTGGAAATGGGGAAGTTTTTCGAGTCGGTGATGCGAACCTGGCCGCCGCCGTTGGTACTGTTTAGGGGTTCCTGTGCCAGCATCTTGTGCGTAAAATTGTGCTTCGACTTCTTCACGTTCTTGCCGCTGGGCGCTTCCTTGTCGATCGACCCTGGCACAGTGCCCTGGAAGATATACTTTTCCTTGGCAGGGATGTGTGCAAACACCTCAGGAGCCAAGTTGAAGTTCTTTGCAATAACCGACTTGGGGGTGTGAGCTGTCTCGGTCAGAAAGTGGCATTTCAAGTTGAAGGGGCAATCTTTACCCAGCCAGTCAGTGAGCACAAAGGTGGACTCTTCGGAGAAGTGACCATCGTCGAAGACCAGAAGGAACTCGGTTCCATTCTCGCTGAGGCCCTGCAGCGAGTGAGGGATTCCAGAAGGGAAGTACTATGTGGTGTAAGCCAAGTTGATGTGAAAGAACACACAGACAGTAATGAGAGAAAGCGAATGCTTACCCAGAGATCACCCTTTTCCAAATCGTCGATAAAGTTGCCGCCTTCGTAATCCAGAGCGGTCACTCGAACCTTGCCCTCTAGCACATAGGCCCACTCAGCCTCCTTATGCCAATGCAGCTCGCGAATGACACCTTCGCCCAGTCGCATGTTGACGCTGGCGAGTTCTGAGCTGCTCGGTAACTCTCGAACAGTAGTCTGTCGGGTCCACCCGCCCTCCTGCATATTGTTAGCTCATTCCCATACACGATAGCAACAAGCGCCCTCTCTTAAGCCATATTCATACTAACCTCGATGCGAATATGAGAGTCCGCAAAACTCCAGCGCATATTGCCCAGGTTACCGTGATCTGTGCTCGGCGGTCGTACGAGATCGGGGCTCTGGCGGGAACGAGCCTCATTCCACGGCCCTAGGACAGAGGCACCGAGGCCGTTGCGCCATGGTAGGGGGTCCAACTTCTCACCAACAGCATCGACAGCATTGTCATCAGGATCTCTATGCCCTGGAGTGAACGGAATAGGGTTTCCACCGGAGACGCTGCGGTAACTTGAAGGGATACCAAGACCATCAAGTAGTCGCTGCCGAGGGCTGTCTTGAACAGGAATGGCCGCGCAGAGCCCGGCTGCAAGGAGTATGAGTCTAGAGCGCATGCTGGGCAAATTGAAAGTGCGAACAGGGTCAAGTGAGTGGAGTGAAACTAGGATAAACCAGAACCACTTGATGTAGCAGGGCAGCAAGATAGGATAGTCTGGCAAATAGATGGTGTGAAGGGGTTGTTATGCGAGCATGTCGCCGGCTGCGGAACACCAACAAGTTGCCGAGTTGCTTTTGTACGTTCATCAATACGGCAAGGCTTTGGGTTTGCTGACTCCATGTATCAGCCATCTCAGACTCTGGAACCCGAACCCCGAGTCATTTCCACGGCGTTACATGTGAGCCGTAGCAGAAGGGGGAATGGTGGAAATGCGGCTGGTCGTCACGTCGTGAGGGGTACGGCTCACGGCACGGTGGCTTCGGCGATCGACGAGGGGGTTGCAGCAGCGCCGACCATCAAGTCACTGCAGTTGACCCGCGTCGGGAAGCATGCATCCAAGTGACCACTCGCGTCTCATCCCACGTCGTGGCGTCAATTGGACAATGGTCATCACACTGCATCAAGGTCAAACAACCAGTCACACAAGAAATGCCGAGGACTATTGGTCAGTGGCAATAGCCCGAATGCCGACGGAGTAAGGTCTCCTGTGGAAGTCCATGTTTATCTTGAACATCGAAAAAGATGAGGTGATCGCGTGTCATTCTTCTCCTCACATTCAACTTTATCCGAAGCAGAATTCGCACTCTTCTCGACCTCAACCGCGACGACACATGGGCGACAGACAAGACAGAATGGCCTCCATACCAACTTCCAACCCTTACGGCACTCTCAACAATTCAGCTCCTGTTGGAGGCAGCGATGTGGCCAATGGCCAGACTGAGCAGCAACCATTACTGGGTGGCCAACCATCCAAGAAGTCAAGCCTGAAGCATCGACTGGCAAGCGATGTGCAGCGAGACTGGGCTGATCTTGTCCTTTTGGCTTGTTACATCATCACTGGTCTTCTAGATAGTGCTTCCATCTCGACTTGGGGCGCTTTCGTATCAATGCAAACCGGCAAGTCAGCCACCAACCGGTCAACAAGGCTCATGATGGTAGACCATGCGAACTGATAACCCGTGAAATGGCAGGCAACACGGTTTACCTCGGACTTGGTCCTACCGCACAGAGCAACCGATGGAAGAAATCCGGCATCTCAATTCTGTCGTTCTGTGCAGGGTCATTCCTGTTCAGCCGCCTCCACCGAAATTTCTCGCCCTCACCCAAGCGACGCTGGATCCTTTGCCTGTCTTTCGCCATTCAGACTCTTTTCATTGTCGCAGCCGCTTCGATTGTGACTTGGGGACCCAAAGACGCTGGTCCGGATGATGTGCCATGGTATGTCATCGTACCAATAGCGCTTGTCGCGTTCCAGAGCTGTGGGCAGGCGGTTGCAAGTAGGGCTCTGAAGTACAACGCCCTCACAAGTGTTGTACTGACGAGTATCTATTGTGATCTGTTCTCCGATGCCCAGTTGTTTGAGAACCTCTTTACCAATGCCGAGCGGAACAGAAGGGTGGCAGCACCTAGTCTCCTCTTGGGAGGAGCCT
>NW_003315029.1:339528-340503 GCF_000150825.1 Verticillium alfalfae VaMs.102
CATCACTATGCACGAAACATAGGAATGAGGCCAGATATACACTATTTTGCACGAAACATAGAAGTGAGGCCAGACATACATCATCATGCACGCAACAAAGGATCATAGGTTAAGCTATCAAGAATAGAAGCCGAGTCACATAGCACAAGGTTAGCTTAGCTAAAGCGTGGGCAACACCCTGACGTTGAGACATCAGTCATATAACGGGAGTAAGCCATTTTTGCCACACCCTGATAGAACCCCGAAGTGGCGGTCTGATTTTCTATTTGCTGAAATTTTAGCCTCCTGCAGTGCATAAACAAGTCGATGACACCCAAGTAGGACCGAAATAGGAAACACTAAGCCAAGCTAGATCTACAAAACACGGTACTTCCATCACGGAACCCCTGAGATGCGTCTTACCGAGCCCCATCCAAAACGGATGCTGATCAACAGAATCTTTTTGTGCTTCTTATGGGTTCTGGACGTCATATTTGGGGACATCTTCTAGAATTGTATGTTATCATCATAACGGCTCTCTGCTTCCTTGCTACATATATGTAGCACTGTCCTTGTCGGAACTTCAAACCGTGGTAGTGCTTTCCCAAGGCCAGGTTACTCTAGATACGGTACCCAGTCAGAGCTGCCTCATCCTCATCTAGTCTTGAAATGATCGAGGAGATTATACTAGCTACCGAGTTTGAGTTACGAAACGGTACCGGCTCGTCTCCATTCGAATTTCTTCCAGCGAAGCAGGATGAGCCACTTTGCTCCAGAGCTTGAGTTCTCTGATAGCCTCGCCATGGGACCTGACACAAAGCGAATCCAAAAACTGATTTGCCCTTCGAACCTTGAGATCACGTCCAGTATGGATTTGTGCCACTCTCTGCCAGGCCTCGGACATCTCAGACTGTGCTAGATTATGTGACCACGTGCCGTGCCAACTAATCTCAGAATCGCCCTCGATTACACAGTAACGGAAGACGCAAGCAGTAT
>NW_003315029.1:340740-367390 GCF_000150825.1 Verticillium alfalfae VaMs.102
GCAAGCCCAAGGGCTGGGGACGGCGTTGCGTACAAGCTCCGGACGGAAGAACCATCATTGGAAAATTCGTCGTGATGGAAAACAAGTTAAAGTCCTCATTGAAATCCTCAGATAAAATGAGACTCGTGAGGCTTTGTGGAAGAGAATGTGTGATGATCTCGACGCAAACTGCTAAGCCGTTGTATTAGTCTTAAAATTAGTGCTATACTTATCAGGTTTGCGGTGGGAAAGACGTACCTTTGTCCACATCATAACCCCAAGAGGTAGACCGCCAAAATGTTCGCCAGGGTTCGAATATTAATATCTCGAGTCGAGGCAAGCTTTGTAAGACGCTTTGCAAGGCATCGATTCCGATCATGCGTCGGGTCTGTCGTCGAATAAGGAGGGTCTGGATCACTGGGACCTGGGGAAGTAGCTAGTCCCGAAACTCAGAGTACAAACCGGAGCTGAACACCTTCAGCAGTGCTCCAAGCTTAAGGGGCTCCGTCCGGCGACCGCGGGACCATCCATGCCAGGGGTTATGCGGCTCAGTCATGTCTGTCTGGATTATACACCGCGAAAAGTCCTCTGTATCAAGATGAACATCGGCCTGGAAGATATGTTCCCTATCGCTAGACGAGATGGCGTTGATTTCGAGGAGTATTCCGGTGACAAGAGGTGCCCCCCAGGTGCTAAGGATTGAGAACAGACGAAAGATGGCATCCTGGAATGTCTGTTTGTCCAGCTTCTGTTGCAACGGCTTCCTAAATGAGGTGCACGTTGTACAAGTGTATCTGTGGAGCTCGATCCGGAGATGGATGTCCCGGATATAGCCTTTTCGGTGCGGTGAGAGTTTGGTAATTCTTTCAAACTCGGGTAGGCATGTTTGAGTCAGGACTAGGCAGTGCCAAATCTCACCCTCAAAGAATCTTTGCCAGCCTTTACAGACTGAAGAGTAAGAAGTGAGGCGGCGAATTTTCGCTTTCGGAACCGAATGAATATCCTTTTCGGTCCCTACCTTCAAAATGTTGGCTCTAATATCGAAGGGCAAGCCCTTCCAGTCAAAAGCTGTGCAGGACAGGGTGGAGGGGGGTGAACCGGATCGCATCGCTTCAGGGCCGGGGACCTACGATGCGCTGCTGGGTTTAAAATTCTTAACATTCTTTGTTCTCGCGTTGAATGGAGCCTGGAGGTAAAGAAGTATGGCCGAACAAGATGGGAAGATTCTATTTATATGCCAGTCCACAAACAAGTGTTATGTCGGCCGACAGGGTGTCCAGAAAGAATCGCATTCCAAACCTGCCTAGGACAAGTACCACCCATAAGAAATCTTAACTTTATAAAGCTCTTAGCACTTTCAACCTGAACAGAGCAACCTGAGATTTTCTCTAGTCAGTCCTTGGGCGTACCTTTCATAATAGGTTGTTTTCTTATTAGTTTAAGGGCACTATGAGGTATAGGTATAACCACTTGAGGTAGACTCACTTTTAAGGAGTGCGTGTATTTTTGGCCCCGGCTTGTTAGCCCCTTTCCTGGATCTTCCTCGTATGAAAGGGTGTATCAGGGTACACCGACCTTTCGACATGGATATATCCCCTCGGGAGGCCACCCATGTGACTCATCGACCCAGTACACCGAAAGCCTCGACAAGCCCATAAATATAGAACATGGCTACTGTTTGAATTGTAAGACCGTTCCAGCAGTTGTTTGTGCACAACCTGCATATTTCGCTGTGACTGAGGCGTGCCTGAGCTTGGACTGAGCCGAGCCGGAGCAAGAGCGGCAAGGGCGCTAACCAAATTAGACCTGCGCCATGGGTAGCAGCAAAATCAAGAACCCCAGTACGACTGCGGGCGCCGAGGATCAAGCCTAGTTCCTCCCGTTCAACTAAGCACCCTGGTGTGGGCCACAGACCGTTACTTGCGGAGAACTCCCGGTTGGACGGCATTTTAGGACTCGGCCGATTGCACACCAAAAACCATGGATTACTTCACCCAGACTGTACCATTGGCAACCTGCCTGATCATTGGGTGCCGTCCTGTTGCATCATGTATCTCCCCCTCGTTTCACGAGGTTGTACACATTTGATTCGCTTACCCCTCTCTACCGCGAACATGCCGGAGAGTACTGCCTGGTGACCACTCACCCTACACCACCAGAACACTGCATTCGGTGATGAGACTGGTGTGGCATCCATTCTCATCTCTCTCTTTTCGACATGCTGCACCATGCACACCCTTCGAGCTTTTATCTAGTGACAAGTCGACGATCCCGAAGACCGAAGTAGGCCGGTTAGATACCAGTCTTTGTAGATTGATCGATGCAACAAGTCCATGCGACACTGCGACGTCAGCCTGAGTATCCGCTGCGTAGGGTTGAGTGATTCAAGCTAGCAACGCGTCAGGAAGCGGCCGCAGGTCCGCTTTCAGAAGGTCTGTAACGAAGAGGCTCACATATGTAAAGCCCACCCAGGCCTCCCGGCTCATGCTGAATGGGCAGGCTACAGACCTTCTTGTCGTCTACTCGTCTCTTTCATTCACGTTTACATTTGTCTTCTCAAACCGATCGTCTTAGCCATGAAGGTCTTAGACAAAATCAAGGCCGATGTCAGAACTGACGTGACTTGGAACCGAGTTGGACGTCTTGGAGCGTCTGGTGCTCGCGCCCTGCCCTCTGCTTCAGTCCATTACGTTGTCGAGAAGTTCCCAATCATCGGGTGGCTTCCTCGGTACAATCCACGATGGATCGTTAATGATTTGATTGCGGGCCTGACCATTGGTCTGATGCTCATTCCCCAGGGACTGTCGTACGCCAAGATTGCAGACATCCCCGTTGAGTATGGTCTCATGTCGAGTTGGCTCCCCGCAGCCGTTTATGCTTTCATGGGAACCACCAAAGGTATGGTTCATCGCCAGGAGATATGCCAAGATACATCTAACCCCCGTGCCAAGACCTGTCAACTGGACCAACTTCACTGATTGGTCTCCTCACATCCGAGAACGTTCACGCCCTACAAGATCGATGGACACCATCAGAAATCGCTTCAGCTACAGCGCTCATGATGGGTGTCTACGGTATGATTCTGGGTTTCCTAAAGCTCGGGTTTCTTTTGGAATTTATCTCCTTGCCCGTCCTCAGCGGTTTCATTTCCGCAGTCGCCATCACGATCATCCTGAATCAGATGGACTCTCTTTTGGGAGAAGACAACGTCGGCGACGGCGCTGCCACCCAGATCCACGACATCTTTAACCAGTTGCCCAACGCAAATGGATGGGCTTGTCTCATCGGGTTTTCAGGCATCCTTTTCCTGACACTCCTTGATCAAGCTGGGAAGCGGTGGGGGAAGAAGAACAAGACTATATGGCTGCTCTCCATCACCCGAGCCTTTCTGACCCTCGTACTTTTCACTGGGGTCAGCTATGGAGTGAACAAAAACAGGTCGGAGTACCTGTTTGAAGTCGTCGAAGTCAAGGCCAATGGCCAACAAGCACCCACCTTCCCGCGCCAGGATCTGATCCCAGAAGTGGCCGGCCGCAGCATTGCAGTGTTCATCGGTGCAGCAGTGGAACATACAGCGATTGCCCGTGCCTTTGCAGTCAGGAATCAGTACACGACAGACCAAAGTCAAGAGCTTTGCTACTTCGGCGTAACCAATTTCTTCAACAGCTTCTTTCACGCCATGGGCGTCGGCGGCGCCATGTCGCGAACAGCTGTCAACTCTTCTTGCAATGTCAAATCACCCTTGTCCGGTCTCGTTACCATGGCGGTGGTCCTCATCTGCGTGTATGAACTGGTCGGAACGCTGTTTTGGATCCCCAAAGCAACACTAGCTGCGATCATCATCACGGCCGTGTGGCCCCTGATCTCACCGCCGTCGACTTTTTACCGATATTGGAAGACCTCTTTAGCTGACTTCATCTCCTCCATGATTGCGTTTTGGGTCTCGCTTTTTGTTTCTACTGAAATCGGAATCGGCGCTGCCGTCGGCTTCAACATCGTCTATGTCCTGTTGCGCCAAGTCTTCACAACTCTCTCGTCAAGCGGATCTTCTCAATCCCAGTCCGAGCTTGCTCGCGCACTGCATGCATCAAGCGCAGTTCCGAGGAACCTGCCCGAGGACACGCGAGTCTTCAGGTTCAACGAATCGCTTTTCTTCCCCAACGCTTTCAGTAACACATCTCGTGTACTGGATGACATTCAAACATTCCACGCGCCCGTGTATAATGGCAGCCACGGACCCGAGACCGAGCGCAACTGGTCTGTCGTTGGCGAGAAACGCGTTGGAAGGCTCCGGAAGAAGGCTGGCATCCATGATCCCACGTCGTTGCCCGAAATTGGTCTCGTCGTCCTCGACTTTGCGAGGGTTAATCACATCGACTTCACCGCCATCAGTCATTTGAAAAATCTTGCCGCCAGCGTTCGCAAGTACGGTGGGGACAATGTGGAATTGCGGTTCGTTGGAATGTCTCCTTACGTCCGTCAGCGATTCGAGAGAGCGCAGTGGCTAGTACTTGACGCCGATGCCACTGCGAACGAAGACATCCAGACAGGCACCGTGCTCCTCTACCCAGACTTGGCCAGCGCCATCTCGGCGCCACGGAAGAGAGATCGAGCGTCAGATGATAATGAGATCAAGGGCATGGTCTCTCATGACGAGAAGGCACAGGCTTGAGCCGGATTTAGTCAACAGCAGGCGAATTCGCTTTCTCTATTTCTTTCTGGTAAAGAAGTCATCATGACGGAACACATGACTTGCGTAAGGATACCGTTTGGGTCTGGTTTCATTGGATACATTACTCAGGGTCACGACACGTACGCCATTGAAGTATCTCTACAATAATCGACGTTTTTGGTTTTTTCCATACTTCAGCTCTATTCGGCGGTTGACAGGAAGGTCATTGGTCACTTGTACTGCCAGCATTTGCAATGAAGGTACAGGCTATTTCTAGGTGTAGCTTCACGTTCCCCCCTTTTCCACGGCCATTCCACGCCACCAGAAATATTTCATAGTGTGATCACGTAGTGCGACCCCAGTTTGGACATGTCGAAGCTCCACGATGGTAGATTGTCGACGATAGACATGCTGATAGTTCCCACTCACTTCAACGAACCATTTTAGCAGCTCAAGAAGCCAGGTCAACGTAGAGGATAGCGAAAACTCTAGCATCTCAACCGGCCCTACACCGGTATGTATTGAAGGTGCACCGGCTAACTAGCTTCTTTTTGACCCGAACCCTCGTCACGACCACACCTTTATTATCATGTGCAGATCGGTGCTGCCACATTGCGCCTCAGCCCCAGGGCCAGACCATTCCACAGGCATGGCCGCCATTCTGTCGGCCGACTTGCGCACTGCTCGAGCTTGTTGGCGCAGCAGCCTCGTGGCAGCACGAACTATAATGTCCCTTTCCCCACAGTTCAGCGTGTGATTCCAAATGCCGGGACATCCTTCGTCCTCTCTTCCATCTTCCCCGCGTTTTGTTCCCCACGATTGGTGCAGCCAAGCCTCTAAATTAGGAATAAGAGCGTCATCGCGGGGACAGAACGCCGGGCGAAACCCGAGATTTGTCGCCCGGACTTCCCGTCATGCTTACCAGTCCGTTTATCGAACGCGGGGTAGAGTCGACTGGAAACATCAATAAGAAGGGGTGTCCAGGGACGTTCTGTGTCTGTTGTCCCCCCATCATGTTCTTCCGAATTTTACTGACTCCCCTCAAGCAATCCGTACGATATGACGACCATGAAGGCTGTGAACTACCAAGGGCCGTTCGAGGTCAAGGTCCAAGAGGTTGAGAAGCCAAAGCTAGAGCATCCCGATGATGTCATCGTCAAAGTCACAACGGTAAAGATGGCCCACTGCGACCGTAATTAATGGAGAAACCTAATAAATCTACAGGCAGCGATCTGTGGTAGTGACTTGCAGTGAGTAGGGGGGATGGGGGAGGTTGTCTTGGAAGACCTCTAATCAACATCCGCAGTATGTACGAGGGCAGAACGGCTGCTGAGCCCGGTATCACCTTTGGTTGGTGTGACACTAGTCACCTCATCTCATTACTGGAAAGCTGACTTGAAGGCAGGCCATGAGAATATGGGGATTGTTGAGGAGTTGGGAGAAGGCGTGACGCTTCTGAAAAAGGGTGATCGCGTTGTAATGCCGTTCAATGTCGCTGACGGCCGCTGCCGAAACTGCGAGGAAGGGCGCACTGCTTTCTGCACTGGTGTCAACCCTGGGTTCGCAGGAGGGGCATATGGTATGTTATTCGAAGCCTTTTCGACCATTTGATACTGACTTTTCAGGCTACGTGTCTATGGGGCCTTACCGCGGTGGTGAGTCTGATGAATCTGTGTTATGATGCGCCCCTATTAAGCTGTATTCTACAGGGCAAGCACAATATATCCGAGTACCCTATGCCGACTTCAATGCCTTGAAGCTACCGGCAGGCAAGGAGAACGAGTCAGACTTTATTCTGCTTGCAGGTGAGAGCTAGAGCATCAAAGATGTAACTACTGAGACCTTTACTAATTGGGCGCACACACAAGACATCTTCCCAACAGGTACCCTCCCGCAACTGAAGCCACTAATCTGCATTTCTGCGTGCTAACATGGGCAGGATGGCATGGTGTCGAACTATCCGGTTTCAAGCCCGGCGAAAGCATTGCAGTTTTCGGCGCTGGCCCCGTCGGGCTAATGGCGGCTTACTCTGCCGTACTACGTGGTGCCTCACGCGTCTATGTTGTCGATCGTGTTCCTGAGCGCCTGAAGGCAGCGGAAAAGATCGGATGCGTGCCCATTGACTTTAGCTCCAGTGACCCAGTGGATCAGATCATCAAGGCGAACGATGGTATGGTCGATCGGTCCGTGGACGCTGTTGGCTACCAAGCGGTTGATAAAGGCGGCTCGAAGGAGCAGCCGAATATCGTTCTTGAGAGCATGATTCGCGTCACCAGGGCTTGCGGTGGGATGGGAATCCCCGGCCTTTACGTGCCCAGGTATACCATGCTTATACAACAGCGCTGAAATGACCGCTGACGAAGAGCTTCGTAGTGATCCTGGCGCGCCTGATGATGCATCGGGCAAGGGTATGATCAGCCTCAGCTTCGGAAAGCTGTTTGAGAAGGTAAGTCGGAAGAAATAGCAGATAGTCACCAATTCTAGCTAACACAAACTAGGGCCTGAGTCTTTCCACCGGGCAATGCAACGTCAAACATTATAACCGCTATCTTAGAGATCTCATTGTTGCAGGCAAGGCGAAGCCGAGCTTCGTTGTCTCTCATGAGATTGGTATCGATGACGTTGAAGTTGCCTATCAGAAGTTCGACAAGAGAATCGATGGTTACACGAAGGTTCTCATCCATCCGAACGGGGGTTTCTGAGAAAAGGGCACTCGTGTGAAGTGAGTTTATATGCGCGACAGAAGGTCATGAGGGTCGCACTCTGGGATCGTTTGGTCATGCTGCCCACAATCTGTTGGCAATATCTGCGAACTGTCTCCTGTTCTTCGAGTACCGTATTTGGTCTACCTAATTGAAATTTCGTTTGCATGTTTCTTGGATGCTCGTGACTCAAAGTCTCTATGGTCTGAAAGGTTAGTGGTCGTCACTGATTCTTGTCTGAGGCGGGACCGCCGTGGCGAGGCACATGATTGCTGAATGTGAATAATATCGCCGCCTAAACCGGACTTTTGTGCTGTTTAGGAGATGATTGACGCTCCTCGGGCGGTGTGCTCACCTCGATGTGCATAAATCCACTGAGGGCCAAGGCCTTGCCAGCTGTCGTCTCACCCCTGACCTACATGTCAGGGGCTCCTACAGGGCGAGATAGATACGCGTATGAAGGATCAGCCCAGGATGTTTGCTGCCGATCCTGAACCGAAGTCTTGGCGAAGAGAATCAAGATTGTTTTTTCCCAACCTGCAGGATCACAGTCCATTTTACCAAAAACACAGGACGACATGTTCTGCTGATTGATCTGAAATGCAGTTGACATTGATCGGATTCGCCCTTTGTTTCAGTATTGTCGCTGGATCGGGGCTTCAACTCTCATCACGACGTCTCTTTGATGAAGGCTCTTGCAAATGTCTCCCTGGGGATACATGCTGGCCTATGAAGTCAGAATGGAACCGACTGAACGAAACCGTCGGGGGCAGACTGATTGCAACAGTACCACTAGCTAATGCATGTCACGGGAAGGACTATGACGAAGCGGAATGCGCTCGTCTCCAAGAGGAGTGGCGTTTCTCGACAGTCCAGTGAGTTTATGCACCTGTCGGTCTTGAATTTGAGGTTGTGTCCATCCATGAAACTGACCTATACGCCAGCTCTCAATCATCCTCATCAGTGATGGCGCCTTTGTTCGCCAATCAGAGCTGCGATCCCTTTCAGCCGCGAGATGCTCCATGTGAGCTGGGAAATTATGTGGTGTACACCGTTGATGCTTCAGGGCCGGAAGATATCATCGCTGCGCTGCGATTTGCTGAAGAAAAGAACGTTAGGTTCGTAATCAGGAACACCGGACACGACTACCACGGCCGGTCAACCGGAGCTGGTGCTTTATCTGTTTGGATACATCACCTTAAAGACATGGAGATTATCGATTGGCACGATGGTCAGTACGTCGGCAAGGCCTTGAAGCTAGGCGCTGGGGTCCAGGGGTTTGAGGCCATTGAAGTCGCCCGTCGCGAGGGTCTCACGGTTGTGACCGGAGAATGTCCCACGGTTGGTCTCGCGGGCGCATACACCCAGGGCGGAGGACACTCTGCCTTGAGCTCGATCTTTGGTCTAGCGGCGGACAATGCGCTGTCTTTCGACGTGGTAACACCCTCGGGAGAATTGGTAACCGCTTCGAGCTCCGAAAACCAAGACCTGTACTGGGCACTGAGTGGTGGTGGCGGCGGCGTTTTTGGCGTCGTGGTATCCATGGTTGTCCGAGTTCACCCTGACGCCAAGGTCAGCGGCGCTCGTTTTGCAGTGGCTATTCCGTCGAATCAATCGGAGCTTCTGTACGATGTCGTAGACGCCTTCCATGCTGCACTGCCCGACATTGTCGACGCGGGTGTCATGGTCATTTACTTCTTCGGCCCAGGTTTCTTCCAGGTTGCAGCCCTCACTGCGTACGACAAGAAAAGGGAGGAGACCGAGCAAATTCTGGCGCCGTTCAGCACTTCTCTCGCTGGGCTCGGTATCGAGCTCGAAGTGGCGTACACTGAGTTCAGCAGCTACGCCGACCATTACAACCACTACTGGGGCCCGCTACCCTCGGGCAACATTCAAGTAGGGACAGACCTCTTCGGCGGTCGACTGCTGCCTCGAAAAGTTCTGCCAGACTTCGCGCCTACGACCAGAAAGCTCGTAGAGCTCGGTGTTGTCTTCATTGGCGTTGGTCTGAACGTTTCGCCGTTCGGGAAGAACAACATCAACGCCGTCTTGCCCCAGTGGCGGGACTCCATCGTGCAGGTCTCCTTGACTCTCCCTTGGGATTTCGGGGCTCCCTTCGAAGAGATGGTTGCACTTCAGGATCGCATCACGAACGAGGTGCAGCCTGTCATTGAGGCTGCCACACCCGGAGCCGGGGCCTACATGAATGAGGCGGACTTTCAGCAGCCTGACTGGCAAGAAACGTTCTTCGGAGAGAATTACCCGGAACTGCTTCGAATAAAGAATAAAATTGATCCCGAGGGACTTTTGTACGCCGTCGCGGGCGTTGGCAGTGAGTCCTGGAAGGTAGATAACCACGGTCGCATGTGTAGATCTTTCTCCTGTGAGCGGCGTCGGGCTTGAGATTGGGATCTCAGTTTGGACAATCAGAAATTGGAAGCCACTGGCCTCACTAACTATTGACACACGTTTGCACCATGGTTTGATGGTATTGGCAAGGCTGTCATATCATGTGCGGCCAGAGCTATCTCATCAAGGGGTGGTCCTCGAATATCATCTTCTTAGGTCCCTCTTTCCTCTTCATTTCAACCGCAACCATGCTGCAATCACCACTTTGTCTGTTGTAGTCCCTCAACGACAGGTGCGCGTGCTGTCTTCATGAGCACGATTTCCCGGGGTCATCAATCGTACAAACATGCGCGAGTATGAATCAATTCGCTTCAAAGGTCTACCTATATGTTCTGAGTTCTTTCCCCCCAAAGTTCCAAGATACTCAACGGCGTCTGAGGTTGAAAGAGCAGCGACAGTAATCAATTTGTACGCGGCTGAATCTGTGCCTTCCTCTTACGTTGACCACAGCCCAGTGTCGTTAGGCATTCCCAGCATAGCTTGAGGCTGATCTGGCACTCACAAGGGTCTCTGCGTCCATTCGATGCATCGTCAAGGTCATGACACTGGAAGTGAATTCATGTTGGTACTCTACTTCGCTTAGAGCACACACAGCCGCATTTCCAGATCATTTGACTCAGAGTGCAGATCACAATGACTAGGACTAGTCAGCCTTGAAGCTTTTTAGACTTTCGTCCACCTGGACAAACCCTAAATGCAGTCTTCTATGCAAGATCAGTCACTTTTTGAAACAATAGACATCTGAATGTACGGATAAGAATTTGCTGCTCCAATCCAGACTTGACATGAGCCTCCTCAAACAACGCCCCAGGACCCGCTATTGGGAATACAGCAGTTACTTGTCGATTCCCATGGACATACACAATGTCTGGCCATTGTTCTCACTTAGTGAGACAAGCGAGCCTTTGTCGGACTCGCCCAAAGTCGAACACTTGAGGGGGAGGGCGCGATGGATCGTGTAGATAGGAACGTACTTAGTGCGCCCTCCGACCGATCAAGAAATAACTCAAGTGTAGACGAGGGGCGCGCCTTTGGTACGACAATTAGGCGGGTCTTGAACGGTGTAGAGCACGGCTGTGGGGCTATCCTGATGTCAATATAGTAGGGCCTTAGACGCAACTGAATCACCATCAAGGTTGCATCCATCATCGACAATCGAGCATTCCGAAATTGCCATACGCTGCCAGCTCGCAGCATAGGCTCGCTCACCAACATCAGACCACGCATACTGCCGTTCCATCTGCCCATAGCTGC
This sequence comes from Verticillium alfalfae VaMs.102, assembly GCF_000150825.1. Classification (NCBI taxonomy): domain Eukaryota; kingdom Fungi; phylum Ascomycota; class Sordariomycetes; order Glomerellales; family Plectosphaerellaceae; genus Verticillium; species Verticillium alfalfae. The sequence goes on from NW_003315029.1 coordinate 351,757, forward strand.
CAACCATGTCGCACATCAAACCACCCCAGACTGTGGTGATCGTCGGAGGGGGCATCGTTGGCTCCGCTTTGGCCCACTTCCTGTGCATCTCTAATGTCAATCGCCAGATCACCGTGGTGGACCGATCTCTCAGCCCGCTCGTAGGGTCGACCGGCCACGCGCCTGGGTTCATAGGCCAGTTCAATGACTCCGAGGTCCTCACGCGCCTCGCCATGGCCACCGTTTCGGAGTACCGCAAGATCCCCGGTGGCTTTGACGCCGTCGGCGGCCTCGAGGTCGCGCACAGCATCTCCGGCGTCGAGCGGCTCAAATCGAGACAAAGCAAGGCAGCGGCCCTCGGTCTTCCTGCCCAGCTGTTGAGCATGCGTCAAGCGAGTCAGATGGCACCGGACCTGGTACGATCGTCAGACACTGAGTCCGGGGCCGCCCTTAGCTTCTCCAGTGACGGGACAGCCGACGCCAACTGCATCACCGCTTATTTCCAGCAGAGCGCTAAGGCGAACGGCGTGCAGTTCGTCGAGGCCGAGGTCCGCCGCCTAATTATCGCCGACGGCCGCACTACCGGTGTCGAGCTGGGAAACGTCTCCTCCAGCCGGCAGCTAATCGCCGACGTCGTCATCTTGGCAACCGGCGTCTGGGCGCAGACGCTGTTGGCGCGTGAACAACAACACCAGCAGCAGCAGCAGCACCACCACCACCAGCACCAGACTGCGGATGGAACTCCGCTGCCAGTCGTCCCTGTCGTGCCAGTCGGACACCCGTATCTGCACGGTGAGGCTAGACCATCACTCGGCAGAAAGATGCCGTTTGTGCGCTGGCCAGAACACCACGTCTATGCGCGCGATCACGGGGATCGTTACGGCCTTGGCACGTACGACCACCAACCGCTTGAGTGCAAGCTCACGAACGGCACGGCGATCGGCGACTGGGTTCAAGGGTTCGACGCGCCCCTAACGACGGCCACGAGCCTTGTGCCGGACGAGGCGTCAAAGCAGCTGCGGGCTGGCGTCAAATTCAACGGCATCTTCTCCATGACGCCTGACAACATGCCCTGGCGGGAGCCGTGCAGTCGATCAAAGGCTTGTACATGGCCGTTGCTGTGTGGGTGACGCATGCTGCAGGCACGGCTGAGTTCCTGACCAGAGTTATTGATGGTATTGATGGCGATGAGGCAGTTCGGAGGGCGCTGGACCCCGAGCGGTTCAAGGGCGGCGACTTGGCGACTTTGGAAAAGGCATCCCTTGAAGGGTACAACGAGATCTACAAGACACAAGAGGCGCAACTATAGATCGTTAGTTGTTTCTTTCGATCCAAATAGGCAGCTCGTTTTGCCTCGCTGGCATCAAGGGAACACGAAACTGATTGGATCAACAATCTGGTCTTCCGGCATCTTACAGCCAAGCCTTGGCGAACGATGTGATCTCCTGATGTTAAGTTCATAACCTGCCAGACATGTGGCCTAGCTAATCAAGCTTCTGAATGATCAAGCACGAGTACATGGGCCGAGGCATACCGTACCAGGCCCTTGACTAGTGATTTGGTTTCGTATAGTTCAGTTTAGGGAGTATGACTTGCATACCTAGTCTGTGCAACCAACATGTCAGCTTGGCAGACATTCGGAGTCTTGCCGAGTAACAACGTGTGTTGACATCTTTGTCGGCGAGGGTAGCAATAGGTAGCGAAATCTTTCGATAGCCTTCCCGACAATTTGGAAACCTGATGTGAAGGGTTTAGATGTTCAGGTGTAAGAGATGTCCTGCCAATTTGCTTGACAGGAGATTAGAGACAGCGAAATGGTGAGACTTCGACTGTGCTGTTCGTGCTGGCGTCACGAGTCAAGGCGGCCCTCCAACTCCGGTTGTCTTGACGCTATCATTAACAAATCCTTGGATGGGATGACGAAGGAACAGTAGGGGGGTAAGTCCGATAATTCGTCCGAGAGCAGGCACTACAACCCAGGAAGCCAGGACGAGGGCAAGACAGGTGTTGCGTTTGCAAACGTCCGCAGAAAATCTCGGGGGACCAACTGGGTACCCATAATCATGTTGGGGATGGCATCACCCCCTCTATCCAGCACGCATACTCCTAAGGTTTGCCTTGAAGCTCGCTCTCGGCCCTCATCGTACCATGGAGAGGCCCCTTGCGGGCGAGCCCGCTGATTGTGCGGACAAAGCTGACCGCGTATCTCATGCCGGCGTTCAGAGTGGCGAATGTCTAGAGGCTCGCAACCCATGATTTAGAGTTTGAGGAGTGTCATCTGGGAACTTCCTTGTCCGGAACCTCATACTATTCGCCGCGAAACCTGCTCAGTCCTGTGGTTGGGGAGGCGCCAGAGAATGACCGTGTGAGGCATGGCATGCAGTGCGTGTCCGCTCCGCCAACTTCACCCCTTCGGACTTGATGTTTCTTACAGGTCTAGTTTGTTCGATCCAGCCACCCTACCCGAGACGCTATTCACACGGGCTTTGGAGGCTCCTGACGTACGCCGGACGATTTCTCGGCTGATTTTAGGGTTATTCGGATGTCCCGCGCCTTGGCTCCATATGCGGCTTGGTATAGGTTACAAATGTCCATCATCAATCAGCTCTACTGGGAATCATGACAAGGAAGAGGGAGTTGAAAAATCCTCAATCAAGGTCTTAACATCAAAACCCTTCGGAGTCCCCTTGTGGCTGAGAAAAGGGGGCTTTACGGCAAAGACTGCAATTTGGTGAGCGACTCCACGCAGATTCCTCCAATAAAGCCTCCGTGTCACCTCGGAGCAGGCTCTGCCAAGCAAGTCCAGACAAACAACTGCCCAGGTTCCACATGCGGCATCCCAAGGGGGGGGGGGGGGGGCGTGGCCTGGCCGGCCGGCGGGGACGGCAACGCAGCATGCAAACAAATGCAAACAAGAAAAGCCCAACGCGCCTATTAGCTCCGGCTGTCGGTGGGTGAGGTGAATAGCAGGCTGGGTCCGCGCAAGCGGGCAAAAGGGGTTGAGAACGGTGGGTCGCGGGCGATAAATGGCGGATCTCCCGCATTCACAAAGCGCCCTTGGGGACGATTGGCGCCGGGCCCCCCGAGACGTCAAAGGGGAGCGTCCGGGCTCCTTACGTCAAGTCGAGGTGCCTGACCTTGGCTCCAGCCTTAGCAGGCTTGTCAACGGCCTAGCTGCCCGCGTTTGGAATTGGCGCCACGGTCCGTCGATGAGACTTCAGCTGCCCAGTGGCCTTCGAGGCCTGTGCTCCCTCAAAAGATGACGACGACCCCACTGATGTAATGTAGGACGATCCATCGTGGCTCGGGACTTTGCAAGGATGCGACAGCTAAGGTCACATACATCCCGTTGCATGTTCGGGGTCTTGTTGGGATGCCGAGGCGCAAAAAGCGACGTACATGTTTAGGAGGCTGGCTGTAGAGAAAATGAGAAGCAAAAATTTCGATGCAGAAAAATGCTACCTTGCTCCCAACAGCAACATCAATGAGGTAACCGTGCGTCTAGCTCAGCTCGGAGAAACAGACTTGACAGGAAGATCGTGGCGTAGCAGGCCCCCCTGTCCTGGCTCATAACAGCTCTGCCGAGCGACAGCAAAACCACACAAGACTTCAAGTCAAACGTTGCTTTATTCTGTGCTGCTGTCGAAGAAGCTGTCCCAGCCCCCTGGCTGGCGCATTCGCCACTGGATTCAGCCAACAAGTACCACAGCTCTCGGGAGTCTGCGTTCGTCACATCAAGGGTTACGGCGGCGGCTTTTATTGAAGATTTGACAGCACAGCGTCAGGGCCGATCCTCACTTCCGATTGGCACATGACCGCTATGGGAATGCGATTCATTCACCTCGGTGTCAATTATCATATCTCGCCGTTCCATCCACCGAACCGAGCTGAAGCTCCGGGCGCCCTTTCCTCCCTCTCTGAGCTTGGTGCTCTCGATGAGAGACCAGTGGCTTACGTCGCGAGGATCTGTACAGAACGGGAAATAGAATCACCGCCACCTCGAGTCAAACTTGCGGGGAAGTCTGCTGATGCCCACGTGTGCTCCAGGGTGGTAGGGGCGCCAGTTTATCTGGCCTTCAGCTCTCAGTTGTGAGACTGTAACATGGTGGCATCGAATCACGAGGTTGAACTGAGATCACCCACTATGGACATCGATGTAGATCACGTCCGTGTGTTGCCGCCAGACTGGCGCGTGTGGCTGTTGATAGGCGGCCTGGCTGCTGCTAGCTGGCGCACGTCGAGGGACTAAACGCATCCCACCGCACCATCACAGCCGGCTTGCCTCGCGTCGCCATTCCCTCTTAGATAACCACTTGCATGGCCAGTGCATGTCAGACCGCGCGAGAAAGCAAGTCTGAGAGCGGGTGAGCTTCCCCATGCGGACGGGTAGCATCGCTCGTCATGGCGCGATAGGCAGTGATCACCCAGTCTCGTTCGATATTGTCCTCGGCAGAGATAGCCTCACATGGGTTCCATGTTGAGCTGTCATTGCTGAGACGACACATGTGAAAAACACACACAAGATTGCAGACTTCGGTCCGACCTTGGCATAGAGTCGCAACCGCGCCGAATACCTCAGACATGGGATCCGGACGGATGTGGACATAGGAATAGATAGGTAGTCAGTGAATCCTCAGCTGCCGTCAAGGGAGCGGCATTCGGACGTCCGGAAACAGATACTCTGCTCGTCCTCTACTAGAGGGCTAGATGTTGGAGACCTCCCTCGTTGGGTGTTGGTTCATCACTCGAGTCCCGCAAAAGGGGGCGCGTCGGTAGACTCGGCCGGGACAGAGATGCACATGCTTGAGACAATGTATGCTCCATCACGTCGATCGAAAGGATCACATGAGTGCCGGGTCTGGCTTCGTTACAAAGTAATACCGACAACTCCAAAGGGGCTAATGGATCTACCAAAAGACACGTTTAATGGAGCCGAGCTCACATATCAACACTGAAGCACTGATCACAGAGTTACATTCGCACACACATACACCGCATGTCTAAAGAGAACAGATCCAAGACCACGGCTGTGATCATGGCTTACGCCCCAGCAAGCTCACCCTTGCCCTTCTTTATCCTTACTTCTTCTGGCCAGCTCTCCAGGTCCCCTAGTCTTGACCCTTTCTTGCCGGGAAAAAAGAAGATGCGCATGTAACGATCTGCGTTGTTTCTTGTCGGTCAGTGTGAACAATGGAGCGGCCCTGACGAATGGGCGTCGAAATATCACATGAGCCACAGTTAATTATGAGGTTTTTGGCGAGCGGGCGCCCACTCCCGCAGTTTTGCCACCGTCGCATCATTTCCGCACCCCATGGCGCGCCTAACGGGTCTTGGCGCCGCCGCCTTAGAAACGAAGCGGCTTAGCTTGGGGGGGGGTTATCCGACCTTTTTACCTAACAAAGGCAATGCTACGAGGCAACGGAACGGATTAGGGAAAGCGAAAAATGAGCCGAATGCGAGAACCCTGCCGTAGTCGAGCGCAAACGGACTCTGGACTAGACAGCGTTAATAGACAAGATAGGCCACTTGGGTAGCTACCAAGTGTTCGCACACGTGCTAAGGGCTCATTCCACCCACGGCGCCCGCCTCTTTCGCGAGTGTTCCCTGCTCGCCTGGTACCGAGCAGCTTCAGTGCAACGTCCAACACAATAGGCTTGGATGCGACGTGGGGCCGAACTGACCTGGACCTCGACTCAAGCTTGGTGTAATGGCTGGAGACCAGTTTCCCCTGCGGGTGTATCCCAAGCGGGGTAACGAGTACTTGGCAACCTAGCGGTCGGTAACGCTAATAAGCTCATGGGGATAGCTTCAGGGCTTCTCAGAAATGCCCGCGAGTGCGAGTTGGCCAAGAGGTCAGCCTGTTGGTCACGTTGGTCATGGCTTGGCTGCGCCCACCGTCAAAGCACGCGCGCGCGCACACACACACAGACACGCGCACACAAATATGTACATACACACGTATGCACCACCTCGATACGAGCCAACGGTACTGTGCCCGTGTGGCAAATCAGGCAAGCCAAGATGCGTGGGCCAGGTAAGTGAGGTCAGCTACTGATGTGAAATCGTGAACGGTGCAGGGGCCCTGACAATCTATCTATCCCCCTACGCCAATTCAGCGTCTATCTCTCTCCTACTGAGATCTCACCCGCGACCCAAGGCAGGAAGCATGGGCCTCTTTGTCTTGGAACTTCGCCGAACCCCGAGAGTCTCACCCCCAGGGTACAAGGTGACTGACACCGGCAGAGGGCTGCACTAAAAGGCAGACGCCTGCCGGGAAGAATGTGGCTTCTCGACTTTCCAGTGGTGGCAGCATCTCAACAATACCGTTTTATTCCTCGGCCCCATAACCGTAGCCCAGTGCTCGGTTCAGGTCTAGATGTTATACGTGCTTCATGAGGCTTGACGACAAGGGCGACTGACGGCCTTCACAACATGGTGGCTCCGAATCAGCAGAGGCTTTGTCAGTTATCAAGAACGATTTTTGCGGTATTCAGCTATCTAATTCAGTACCTACAGAGAAATTATGCATTGCAGATGGATAGAGAGAAGAGATGGCGATAGAGACAAACAGTAGACAGAGTTTCGACTCGTGCCCACACCGCTCCGCTCTTGGTCTAGTAGCCTGCAAGATCTCCGAGATCAGCGTCCAGGACCGACGGTGACAGGCAGATGGGTCCCGTACATCTGAACTACCTGCTTGCATTGCTTCGCACTTTAGAGGACTCTCGCCAGAGGTGATGCCTTATCGCCGCTGGGCACTACTGACCACCCACCCACCACCTTGCGAGACGGCCAAACCGAGCTGGGTTTGGATCCAGCGCCCATCCCCTACCCCTTGATCCGGGTCGAACATGCAGCATCGCGCCGGGGCACGCCGGGGGGGGGGGCTCCACTCGCTAAGGTGATCCTGCACAGGGTCGCAAGGGGAGAGGGGCATGGTCGGTGATGACGGCGGGAGGGCAGATCAACCGGGTGGATCATGCATCCTACATGGCTCCCTCCAACGCCCACGCTGTGCCTGTTGAGATAGACTCGACTGTTGAGGGGTGGGTGGTAGGTGTTCGTTGGGGGGTGGCTCGCGAAAGGGATTCTCTAAAGGGAAGAGGAGGGGCGTGTGGTTGTTGGAATGTTCAAGGTCATCAACCAAGCACGATCCAGGACAGGGTGCGAGCGAGCCGTTGTGTTGGGATCCCAGTCGACAAGGCAAGCAAGCATCATGGCTTCAGAAGAGTGGACTTCTCGAAGAGTAGGCGTTCAGCTGCCAGGCGCAAGGGATCGACATGCCCATGCCTATGCCCATGCCCATGCCCATGCCCATGCCCATGCCCTTGTCCCTTGTCCCTTGTCCATGCTCCTCGGTGGGACTCTCTCTCTCTCTTTCTTAGTCTCAACAGCAACCGCAGAATTACCCTCCCCAGCGAGCTTCCGTCCCCCTCCAAGACCAATCCCCCCTCCACTCCTGTGACTGAGACTTCGTCGGTGCATCCAGCTGGTATTACCCTGAACAGGGGCGTCCAATCACCAGGGGTGGCAGCAGCCTGGTGGGATAACAAGCAAAACACTATGATGAGCTAGTTTTACATGGGTTAGCCGTCACCCCATTCCTCGCCTCCGCACTGACGCCCGCCGGCACATGCTCAAGCTAGAGCTAGGGTAGCAAGCCAGGTCTCGCCGCCAGGCTAAACGGCGTACCGGCGGCGAGGTTGTATATCTCCGCTTAGCATCCCACGTCTTGATCCCGTCCTGGCGAATCCAGAGCTCCAGGAGTTTTCTCCGAAGCAACGACCACATACATACATACACATCCCATTATACATCATACTGGCACACAAAGCCTACGATACCACTTATCATCTTTCTGTATAGTCACCTCCCAGCCAAATCCCACCGCATGCACCGCACACAATCATGTCGGCGGTACCGAAGACAGAAGTCAAAGATGAGACGCCCGAAGTCACGGCTCGGCGGCTCAAGAAGCGTGAGCTAGACCGCAAGGCCCAGCGCATGGCCCGCGAGCGCACAAAGAGCCGCATCGCCCACCTCGAGGAGCTCGTTGGCCATCTATCGCACAATGACACCAACGCCGAGGTGTCACACCTCATGGAGCGCCTGCTGCAGACAACCCAGGAGCGGGACAAGCTCGTAGGCGTCCTGGCCTCGTTGGGCACCACGATCCGCCATCATACCGACGCCCTGACGGCAGCCCAAGCAGAAGGATCGTCCAGTGCTGTCGTCGCCGCCATGCAAGCCCTGGGTGACCGCAGCGAGCGAAATGTAGACGTCAAGCCCTTTGATCAGCAGGCACAAGCCCAAGCCCAAGCCCAAGCCCAAGTTCACGACCACGGCCCGCTGACGACACGTCACGGACATCGTGAACCGTATGCTCCTACTGATCCTCGCATGCAGCAGCATCCGTCTGCTCCGCCGCCGCCGGCATACGGCTGGGGATTCGAGAATCCCGATCTGCACCAGCAGCACCAGCACGCACAAAACACGGCAGCTATGCCACCATATTCGTCGCAGGACTATGACAAGCTGCCGCCGGGGAATCCGACCGCGATGCCGAGGAGCGACTCGGAGTTCTCTTCAGAGACCAACGTTTCGGGAGAACACTATATGGTGCCACCATCAGCATGCCACCCACAATGCGAGTGCCTCACCATCATCGAGCCGCCCCCAGGTCACCCCGCAAGCGGCCGCAACACATGGCGCGATGCTAATAGCGCTCTGGGCAAGTCTATCAAGCTGCTGGAGGCAGAAGATGTTGAGGCCGAGGATCGCGCGAGCCAGGACACGCCGGTGCGGGCCATCGTTGAAGGTTGGGACAGCATCGAGCGGGCCGGTCTGATGACCGATTCATGGCGTAAACTGCGTGTTCTCGATGATATCTGCTTCTCAAAGTGTGGCGCCGTCGAGCGCTTGGCCGTGTTGAGGATGATGCACCTCCTCATCTGTTGCCACGGCGATCCCACTCCAGAGCGCCTCGCCACGTTACCACGATGGTACCGTAAGAGGTCTGTTTTTCCTTTCCATGGCATGAGGGCAATTTTCTCCATTTGAAAGAGTTGTGCTTTAATAGCGTTGCTGACCCGGTAGTAGACCCTCGCAACAGGCCATCCCACATCCGTATGCGATCGATTTCCTCGTCTGGTGTGTACTCGAACATCCCGCTCCCCGTTGCCATTCTTTGCTTTTGTCTTGTACATATGTCCCAACCACTCCTTCGAACCATCCATCCTCTATATCCTGGTACAATCTCGACGACGACTGACAGGAAACCCACCAGGCCCGGCATCCGCGAGCGTTTCGTCTTCTCGCAACACCGCTACTGTACGAACCAGTTCTGGGAGCTCTTCCGCTCGAACCTCACCTTGGTCTGGCAGTTTGGCTTTGACGACTGCTTCATGCAGAACACGGCGACGGGGCGCTTCGAGCTGGCGCCGCTCTTCGAGGAGCGCATCCGCGACATCAAGGCCTGGACCATGAACGCCGACTTTCTCAACCAGTATCCCGAGCTCGCCGACGACATACCCGTGTTCACCGGTATCCCCGCCAAGCCGAGCACGCCGCGGAACGTCCTCGCGCAGCAGCAGGCACGGTGGAGCACGACACCGAGGCCCATCAAGCGCGACGTCGACGAGCCGGCCGAGCTCGTGCCTCAACAGCAGCAGCAACAACAGCAGCAGCAGCGCCAACAAGCCGAAGACGACCTGGCCAAGAGCTCGGCGCTCGTCGTCACGACGCAGGCGCCCGCCTTCGCCGACAATGAGTACATGGCCCAGAGTCCCGACGTGCACGTCACCATGGCCGGCCAGCCGACATATGCCTACGACCAGTCCGGCGTCATTGTGCCGACGACACTGGCGCCGGCGGACCTCGGCCCGGGGGACAGCATGTCTATCCTGGCGGTCGTGGTTTACTATACTGCCAGCACGCTACACATGACGCAGTCTCGAACAGGAGAAAGGAAAAAGGTCATGGAAGGGAAGGAAAACGGCATCTCTAACATCTGATGCATGCTACTACGATATGATGCAAATTGTATTCCCCATGCTGACGCCGCAACCCTGGTACGATACAAAGCAACGCTCCCCTCCACACATACATCATGTATACATAAACAAAAGAAAAAAAAAAGAAACCTGCCCAGAGACAGACGCTACGCCCCCACACCAGCACACGGCGCTGAAGCCGGCACGGCAAAGTCATAGGCCGGCGCGACGGGATCGTAACGCTGCAAAAACGAGGGAGGGTCGGGTCGTCCTCGAGCAAGCTCGTCCAAGCTTGTGGCGGCCGTAGCAGGGGGGCACCTCCATGCTGCTGTTCAAGGGCGCCGGCGGCGCAGACGTGGACGTCGGGGCGCCTCGAGATGAAGTAGTCCGAGCCCGCGACGGGGGCGTTGGGAGAGATGTAGAGCTTGATGGGGATTGTGGCTCGGAACTGCACCAGTCAGCTCTCTGGGATGGGGAACACGCGGCTAACGACATGGGAATGAGGGGGAGGCAACCTTGGCGGGGAGAGTGATGAGGGAGGGGACCATATCGACCGATATACTAGGTCGGCATAGCAAGAGAGGAAGATGCAAGAGGCAGCAACCAACCCAACAGGCAACAAGCAACAGATAAGAGCGGGGGGATGAGACGCATCCAAGAAGAAAAACTCACATTCGAAATCATATCAGGTCCCTCCGCAAAAGTCACGGCGAATTCCACCTGGTGACTGACCTTGATGCCGCGCACATCAACATCAGGCGAACACTTGATCAGCGTCGTCGGCATCGGCAGCCGCCTCTGGACATGCCATTCGCCCGCCGCGCCGTCAAACCGACCGATGCGGCCCTTGTCGTCCATCGCCAGGTCCCACGCCGCCGCGAGCCGATACCCCTCAACGGTGCTGGTCGTCGTCCCGGCGCCGGGGCAGCCCGAGGCCACCTGTGTCTCGAGCGAGTGGACCTCGCGCAGCAAGCAGCGGACGGAACGCAGGGTGATGTTCTTGGCGAGGGCGGTGAAGCGCAGGTCGACAGGCAGGACGGTGCCGAGGGCGATGGCCTTGTGGGCGAGCGACAGGGAGTAGACGAGGCGGCCGGTGCTTGTGCCCTCGACAGTGGCGGCGTCCATGAGGGCAAAGGCCGAGCTCGGCAGGGTGCGGATGATACGAATGGGCTTCATGGCCTGAGGCGATGTCTCGTCGGGCGCGTCGCGGACGGTGCTCGCCTTGAGGTGGTAGGTGATGCTGCAGCGGGGACAGCCGCGGGCTGTCTCGGGGACGTGGCCCGGGATGAGGTGCTCAAAGGGCCACTCGTAAGTGCCCTTGGGCAGGGGCCCGCCGAGAGATGCCGAGGGGACGTCGTCGATGAGGAACGGCGCCCAAATGTGCTGGTAGACAACGCCCGTCGTGGAGGAGGCGGAATGCAGGTCTGAGTCGTGGTCGCTGAAGGCCATGTCAGCTGCCTGTGTTCGATATACCAGCCACCTACCGAAAACAATGCAAACAATGCAAACAAAGAAGGCTCGATGCCACATACGATGTCCTGTGATAGCCGACCAACTGCAGCTGCACGCCCCTGGCGCGCTGCGCGGACGGCAGGCAAAGGGTGACCTTGCCACGGATGTACTGGCCCGGCGCCTCGCGTTCAGAGCCGCTCAAAATAACAAAGTCGCTCTGGGGTCTGCGATCGGCGTTAGCGAAACGATGTCTCGGACGAGTTGGGCAGCAGACCAGCAGATGGCTGAGAAGTCACTTGCTGGGCAGAAGATTCAAGGGCGGTAAAGCATACGAAATCTTGATATAGGCGTCGCATTGACCGCCGGTCAGCCTTGTCAGCCACGAAGGCATTCTGTGTTTCGGAGTTTGGGGGAGAATGTCGGGCTCGGGTTTGTTGGTACAGCCAGCCGGGTCTAGTCGTGTCTCTGTGTGATCAAAGTGGGTGTGGTCAGAGGGAGACGAGAGACAGAGAGACTCGTCTCAGTTGAGGCTTCGAGAGAATGCTGGAACGGATGTGGACGTGTTCTTATGCCCCAGCGCAGAGCTTCTTTGGTGGGCTGAGGGTGAGATTCTGGGGGTTCTCGGCTTCTTATTGGAATGCGTGATCGGCATCCAAGAGTGACACAGGCCAGATGGACAGCAAGGTCGCACAGTGAGGTTAGTACCAAAGTTGGTACAGAGAGAACAGCGGATGGGTTCTAACGGTTGAGACAAGGCCAAAAGAAACGGACTTCTGAGACTCCCGGGTTCAGCAGACAGGCGGTGGTGCCTGGAACGAATATATAATCAGCAATGCTACACTGACTAACTAAGTTTCTGACGTGTGAGGACGAACGCCGGGCGAGACATGGTTCAGAAGCGGATCGGCATTAAAAAAAAGAAAAAGAAGAACGAACCTCAGGAATCCACCCCAGACAAGTCTTCACGAGACACACGTTGCGAAGCACAAGATACGCCAACGCGCTCCGCAGGCTTTTCCAAACTCGTGGCTTCCGACAAGGCCGGGGCGAGACCAGCCTGGTCAGCGTCATACGTGTGCAGGTGAATCCCGAGGTCGGGTTTCAGGGGCGGAGCATGCTCCCAGTGGCTGGCTCCGTCCGGCACTTGCTGATGTGCCTTGTAGTCCAATGATTTCAGCACCCTGGATTCCGGCTGTCTGTGGACGCACTCGGAGGGTTTCCCAGGCTGAACACTCGCTGGGCGGGAATCGCCCCGACGGGTGACAAGGACGAGGTGGGCAGGGCTGCTGGGCTGATGAGCGGCTGGGCGGCTGGGCGCATGTCCGATCCAATCCCGATTCGGAAGTTCCGACGATGCCGCTGGGTTGGGAGGGGTACCTCCGCTGACGCCATGACAGCAGCAATCAGGGCTGTCTGACAAAGACGGCTAAGCCGAAACTTTGGCTATGATGATTTCTGCTGTAGAGAAAGAGTCTGATAGGTGGCTTGAGATGCCTCGAGATTGATTTGTGGCGGACAAGCCGAATGATCGTGTCCGGCATCTTGTATATTCGCGGGCCGGAGGCTGCCGGTAGAGCGGGGTAGAACGGCTCCGGGTAGTGGGGCCCAGCCGGCAGTCCCCAATCTCAATTCCAGTCCCAGGCTTGTACCCCGCGTTGAGGCCCAGAACTGACCAGCAGACTGAGACAAGTTTAGGCCTCAGTGGATGATTTGATGAAGACAGCATTGACGAATGACTGAGCCTGCACTGTTTTGCAATCCTTCTTCTCTTCGTTTTTTTGCTCATCAGTGTACTCTTGGCACCAAAGCAAAGCATCTCCCACAACGAGTGAGCCACGTGACGAAAGAGGGGTAATAGGTGCCTGTGCCTGCCTGCGTCACGTCCCATCTCGAGGACCGCGGCAGGCACTCAACTGAGGCGCTTCGGTTCAGCCACAACGTGATATCGCCTCATAACGCTCCTTCCCTTGTCGTGCCTGGACCTTCAAATACCTTCCGGCAATTTCCATCAAGTCAGACGACATGGCCTGATTCCGCCATCCGCCATCCACCATCCACCATCCATCATCAACCATCCATCATCAATCTTGTCCCCCCTTTCAAGCTGGTCTGCCCCCCAAACAATCCCGAGTGTGTCCTCCCCGAACCATCCGAACACAGAACTTAAACTCACCGACCCTCACAGCATGGGCATGGACATGACAGACGAATACCCTTTCGACCTCGGCACATACACCCGCCCCGTGACCACCCAATCTGCCCAATGCCAGGCATGGTTCGACCGTGGCCTCGTTTGGTCCTATGCTTTCAACCACGAAGAAGCCGCCGAATGCTTCCGCCACGCCATTGCGCATGACAGCACCTGTGCCATGGCCTATTGGGGCCTCGCCTACTGCATCGGCCCAAACTACAACAAACCCTGGGCCTTCTTCGACGCCGACGAGCTCGCGCGTGTCGTGCGTCAGGGCCACGACGCTGCGCTCCAGGCACAGTCTCATCTCGGTGCTGTGACGCCCGTGGAGCGAGCCCTCGTCGCCGCCGTCCTCAGTCGCTATCCTCAGGCCAAACCGGACGCCGACTGCGAGCCCTGGAATCTCGCCTTTGCTCAGGCCATGCAGGCTGTCCACGCCCAGTTTCCCGACGATCTCGACGTCATCACTGTTTACGTCGACGCCGTCATGAACCTCCACCCCTGGGACATGTGGCAGCTTAAGACAGGCGAACCTACGCCTGGCGCCCAGACGCTCGAGATGAGGGCCATCCTCGACCGCGCCCTCGGTCTGTCTGATACCACAGCCGCCTCGGCCACCTCCGTCGACGCCGGTGCCCCTCCACGAGGCGGCGCCAAGCACCCGGGTCTGCTGCACCTCTACATTCACCTCCTCGAGATGTCGCCCCACCCAGAACATGGCCTCCCTGCTGCTGACAACTTGCGCACCCTCGTCCCCGATGCCGGCCACCTCCTCCACATGCCCTCCCACCTCGACATCCTGACGGGCGCTTATGCAGCTGCCGCCGAGGCCAACACGCGCGCCGCCGCCGCCGACGAGCGCTACCTCGCCCACGCCGGGCCCCTCAACTTTTACACCCTTTACCGCAGCCACGACTACCACTTTCTCGTCTATGCTGCCCTCTTCTCCGGCCAGTCGGCCCTCGCCCTCGATGCCTGCCGCCGCCTCGAGGCCTCCCTGCCCGCGGCCCTGCTGCGCATCCCCTCGCCGCCCATGGCCGACCGCCTCGAGGCCTTTCTCGCCTTGCGTCCCCACGTGCTTGTCCGCTTCGGCCGCTGGCACGACATTCTCGCTCTGCCGACCATGCCCGATCCGCCCAGCGCGCCCCCGGCCAATCCAGACGCAGACGAGTACGAAGAAGACGCCTCGCTCCTCTGCGTCACAAACGCGACTCGCCTCTACGCCAAAGCCCTCGCCCACGCCGCCCTCGGCAACACGTCCCGCGCCCGCACCACGCAGGGCCCTCTTCCTGGCCGCCCGCCTCCGCGTCCCGGCCTCGCGCACCCCTCTTCAAAAACACGGCCCCCCGACCTCCTCGCCGTCGCGGCCCGCAATGCTCGAGGTCGAGATCTGCTTCCGCGAGAGCCCAGCCGCCTGCGACGACGCCCCTCGTGCGGATCGCCGAGGCCGTCGACATTGCCCGACGCCCTGCCCTACAAGGAGCCCTGGGTCTGGATGCAGCCGGTGCGCCACGCCCAGGGCGCGCTCCTCCTCGAGCGCCGCCGCGCCGCCGAGGCGCTGGCCGCGTACGCGGCCGATCTAGGCATCGACGACCACGGCGCCGAGAGGCTGCCGCGCGCGCTGCAGCATCCCGGCAACGTGTGGGCGCTGCACGGATACCACGAGAGCCTTGTTCGACTGGGCAGGTCGGACGAGGCGCGCGCCGTCGAGGGTACGTTGAATGCGCTCCTCACGGTGGCAGACGTCGACATCACGTCGTCCTGTTTCTGTAGGAGGGTGACGGCACAGGACTGCGCCGCATGTCGTGACTGATGGACTGTGCCGTATGCGAGCACCATTGCTGACCATGTGACGCGCAAACCCTGATTTGACGATACCAAACAACTACGACGGCAGGCAAAATAAGCAAACCTTTCAGGTCGTCCTCGACCGGCAGTATTCACCAGTCACACCTCTTTCCCCCCAGCCATGCAGCCCCCTAGACCTTTCCACGTGCCAACACCTTCATCACGCCTGATG
>NW_003315029.1:367603-379111 GCF_000150825.1 Verticillium alfalfae VaMs.102
GCTGATTCCCACCCACGTCCGAAGCGTCTCCGTCACTTGGTCGTGCTGCTGGCGGCGCTGAGCTCCTGGCACCAATCCAACCCCTTCAACGACCTGTCGGATACGATTGGTCAAAACACCAATTTCCTCAGTCCGGGTCGTTTTAGTGCTGCCGTCAGATTCATGCCCCCTCCTCGTGTACTTCCCTGGCCGCCTCGTCATCAGCTGCAGCCTCCGAATCTACCTGTGGGACCCGAATATCCCGGAGACGCATGGTGAAGCGTTCGAACACTGTCAGCCGCCTCTCTGCCGCTTCGGCTCGTGACCTCCACATGGCCGATTCTCTCTTGCTCTCCCGCAGCTGCTCGCTCAGTGTGCCAATGTCCATGTTCTCTTGCGTCTCGAGTTGCCGTCGGAGCGAAGACGCCTCCTCGTCACGGGCCTCCAACTGCCTCTGCAAGTTTCGAATCTGTGCATGCAATAGGCAATTCCCCCCTCCAGGAACAGAACTTGCTGTTGGCACTGGTAGGAAAGGATCACCCTCGGGGTCGTGATTGTCGTGATCATGGCCATGAGAAGGGCCACCTGAAATAGCAGACGGTGGCCGCGAAAAGTTCATGTGCCTGTCAACTGGCGGCTCTTCCTCCTGGGGAACCATCGTGCCGAGGCTCGGGAGATGATCAGGGCTATCGTTGAGCAGTGGAGCAGATGGAGAGGCTGCCTCGTTCTTGGACAGCTCTGGCGTCTGTCGCAATTGGATCTTGCGAAAAGCCGCAAGTGCTCTTGATGGTGATGTTTCTTCAGTGCGGGAGGCTGCGCGCAGCGTCGTGCTATCACTAGCTGATGGCTTCAGAGGCTTTTTTGTTCCGCTTCCTATCCGCAGCGATCCTCTGCTGAAGGCCTTGGCAGAGCCTTTACTTGACGAACGATCATACGTTAGCCTGACGGGCGGTACTGTTTTCGGCGGTGTGACATTTTCTGAGTATGGTGAGACGACCGACCCTGACACAGTGTCGACCTGCTTTCGAGTGGCTGGTGCTGGTGTGGCGATGAATGATGAGTCCTTGGATGCTCCCTCCCACATCGCTGCCATGGCTTTGACACCTCCAGGCCGCGATGCTGACTTGCGGAGAGCAGTCTTCGGAGTGGAGAATGCCATGTTCTCAGATCGAGAAAGTGTTATGAAACTTCGCATAGTCGACGCCCTTGAGCGCTGCGCCATTTCGGCGGCTTGCGAAGCCAAGCTTTCTCTCCGACTTTGGTCAAGTCCTGGCGCTGATACGGAGGTTTTCGCGAAGCTTATCAAACCAATTTGATCATCGCAGGTCCGTGTTGCGGATGCGCGACTCAATCTTGTAGATGTAATATTAGTCTTCGGGGAAGCATTGTCCTACTGTGCTTCCAGCGAATCTGTTCTTGAAGCATCGGTGTGAACTGGCTCCTTCATAGCAACGTCAAACTCCTTGAAAAACTCTTTTGGCGTAATCTGGATAGAATTCTCCCGCTCTTTCTCTCTCTCAGACATGCGCTCGTCGTGCATATTGCTGTTAATGCGGACCGTTTGGTTGGATCCAGCCCCGCTGGTGTTCCGCTGGTCAAGTGAGCGTGACTCGACCTCCATGTCGGCTTTCATGATGACTCGCCAGTCTGACAGGCTCGAATTCCCCACGTCGGAGCTGCCTGCAACAGGTTGACGCTTCGGGAAAGTGGTTCTTTTCTGGATACTTTGGTGCTCACTCTGTCCGACGGCTGGGCTTGCGACCTGCCGTGCCGTGATTTTGCTCTCCTCGGATGAATATCCTTGTCCACGACTGGGAATCGGTCCTACTATTCCTTGCTCCGGCCAGCCTTCCTGGTCCGTCTTCATGAAACAGCGGATACGTGAGGACACAAGTCCTGAATCCGATTGCCGAAGACCGCTCTTCTTGCTAGCTTCAAAGGGGGGACGTACCGGTGAACGTCGCGAACGGGGAATGTTTTCTGACTCGTCGCCTCCTTCGCTCCCCGTTGATTGACAGAGTATCCGAGATTGAAGGGTCTGAAGCGACGGACTGGCTCTTGTAGATGATCGAGGTTTGGTCGCATCTTGCGAACTGCATGATTTCGCAGCTGGCGTGGTCATCGGCTGAGTTGCAGGCGTAGCACGATTATTCCCAGACGTGCAGCTGTTTCGAGGCACTTCGACTGATTGCCGGGGTGTGCCATTTGCAGATGATTTCGTCTTTCCGGCAGGGCTGAGCTTCGCGGCTGTCATCATCTTTGCCAAGTTCGATGGAAACGGCTGCTTTGTGTTTGGCATTGCACATATTGGGTCTTGTGTGTCTGGGGGATGTTGTGGTGAGGTTGACTCTGGCAGCCATTTCGGCGCGCCATAGTCAGAAGCACTCTCCTCCGCTGTTGGCGAAAGAGGGTTGAGTGAACTTTTGGGAGGAATTCTAGTGATCGAATTAGAGTAAGACGAATTTGGTCGGGTCCGTCGAATGGACAGAATGTCGGCTGTGCTGCTGGAAATACTTTGACTCGTCAACCCTCCACGCCCTAACACACGATCAACATAATCAGAATCAAGAATGACTAAGTTCCAGGGCAAAACATACTTTGAGCCGGTGTGGGTGTATCGAGCGTTGGTGATCCAGTACGACCGGCCCCTGGCACATCAGGACTATGGCCTTCCCAGCCAGGAGGCTGTTTAAGCTTGAATGGCTCTGAAACTGAGCTTCTCAAGAAACCTCTCCCACTCGCCAAATTTCCATTGGAATTTTCTTTGCTCCTCCCTTTGCCGGCCAAAACAGAGAGGCTTCGTAAATTTCTGACGACGTCTCGCCAGTGAGTGATGATCATCTCAGCAATCTCGTTGGCGATCAGTATCTTGTCAATTGTGGGACAATGCTCCGAAACCATAGTCTTGCTGCGCAACCTTTCTTTCTTGAGTTTTGCTGGGGTCGTAGGAAACAAGAGAAGCCCTGAGGATGGGTAAGCAACTCTCATGTTGTACGTATCGAGTAGGTCGCCAATAAGTAGGGGTCCAAATATGATACCAAGGGCGCTGTAACCCATGAGGTCAGATGTTGGAAGAGGATGGCCCAGACCGTCCTCGTGGGGCGCGATCTCCGCTTGACGGCCTACGAGAGAGAGCAGACCAAAGACGGCACAGAGAAGCTCACGATGGAATTGTGACTGAAGAGTTCCAATGGCCAGTGCGATCATTCGACCTCGTATCTTGGTTTGCCTCGTTCTGATGAACTCGGGCTCAGCACGGGACTGACTGTGGATGGCGACGAGTGCGTCAAACAACCCTAGTGATCCGAGGATACCTCCAGGCAGAACTCCGAGGAACTTTTTGAATGCCGATGCAATGTCATGAGGACCAGCGTTGATGTGGGTTGGAAGGTTCGGGCATCGAACAGTACGGGCAACCTCCTCATTCTGGCCCTCGAAGCAATAGTAGTCGAAGAGAGCATTGACGATGCGTTGTGAGCCGGGGATTCTGAAGACGCCGCGAGTCACGAGACCTGATGGCGTCAGTACTGCTGAGCAGGATGATCAGAGCGAACATACCATGTTGCGCGAGATACTGCGCCGTGGCCCGAAAGCATGTTGGGAGCATTAAAGCCCCAGGAGCATATTCGGCAGGAAGATAAAACATGCTCTTCCCACCAAGTCTGACCATGGTTTGTAGACTTAGTCGCTTCTGCGACTCCTTTCTACCGTGCATCATCTTCAGAGCCAGGTCACTGACGCTCCGTCGATGTCGTGGTACGTGGCCACCAGATTGTTCCTTGTGTTCTCGTTGCTCTGTAGACGGCGTCCGCAGTATCTTCGACCACCACTTTCTCTTCTCCGTCATGGTCGAGGGGTATGTGTCTCGCTAGTTTCCATCAATGTCAAGCTTCACCACAATATAGAGGCGTCTCACCTTTCCCTTCACAAAATCGTCCGCCACTAGGACACGGATTCCATGCTTCACCTCCGGTAAGCAACTTGAGAATTGCACGGAGACCAGTCTCAAACGAACCTTTTTAGCCAACCTGTTGTACTCCACCACAAAGTGTTGCCTGTCTTCGATTTCATCAGTGTCCGAAAACATGGCCAGGTCGCCGCTGGATGACGTCCAGGTCGCACTGCTCTGCAAACACTTGGTCCTGCGACTGGAACCGGTCCACGGCGCAGGGACAATGTCCGAATTTGCAAGACGCGGGTAATGAGACGCAGACGACTGCCTAGGAACCGGCATACTATGAGGGACGAGGAAGCTCGTAGGCGCAGTGCTGCTGGCGTGGCTCTTCTGAGTTTCCGACTCCATTTCTTTCGAGAACTTTGTCGAGAATGATGGATTGGGGACGTCGCCCGAACCTATGTTGTAAGACTGCATAACGCGAGGTTGAAATGCGTAATTCGTGCGGGTGAGAAGAATGCAGGTAATGAAGGCCAGTGGTGCCAAGATGGTATTCAAGGTGTCTAAGGGGGTATGTCAAAATCTGCAAGACGGAGATGCCGCTCCTGGTGGCTGTGGAAGAGCTGCGGATGGTGAAATAGCGTGGCCACTGTAGAAAGCTTGCCATGGTGGGAAGATGCCTGGTTGTGCTCTTTGTTCACGTCTTGGCCTGAGCCGACCTGGTGACCATGGTAGAGTGCTCTTTCCTGACCTGCAGTCTGTCAAGGGTGTGACTGCGCCCCGTGAATCGAACCTTCCTGCTGCTGACAAGATATCTGCAGTTGCCCTCCCATACGCTATTTGTAGTCTGCAGCTGATTAGGCTCTTGTCGAGTCGCCAAAATCGCCAACAGGAGGCACCACAGCATACACAAGCACCTAGGATATCTCCGCCAGTCTGCACACACGATTAGCGCACAAAAATGAAAGACACAACGGTTCCAGAACAGACTAGATTCAACTGAATCCCGAAGCTCAATACCGCGGACCACCCTTTCAGACCACCCTTTCAGGTCAAAACATTGAGCGATCATCTGGACCGTCTCTCATGCAGGTGAGCAGGTCCTCTATAGCGTGTGACAAAGGAAAGAAAATGCGGATGACATGAATGAGACTCTCACATCTGGCAGGTTCCTCCCAGCGAAGGCCGTTCTCTCAGACGCAGTGCAGAAAAAGCATCAAAGATCTTTCCACCTCCCATATCTAGTTCTCCTGTTCTCCGATCCCCCGATCCATAGTGCTCCATCCCCTTCCGTTCATAGTGTCCGTCATCCATCATGGTCGTTGCGTGTCATGTGTAGCTGATTGGCAGGGAACCCCTACCTCAAGTCGTCCTCCTCTCCGTGAAGGAGGACGTACTTGAGGATGTCGGATAGGGAGATGATGCCTACCAATCGATTCTCATCGTCCACCACTATGAGGCGATGCACTCTCGACTTGCGCACCGTGTCAAAAATGGAGTCCAGCCGGTCTTCGGGGCCGCAGGTGTAGATACCCGGGAAATCGTCCGGTCGCTTGCAGAGTGCCTCACCGACACTGGAAGACAGGTCGTCGTATGCTCCTCCCTTGATGCAGGGAATGATGTCGACCGCCTCGAAGACATTGAGTAGTCGATTATGTTTGTCAACCAGAGGAACGCACGATATGTCATGTTTGACCATGAGGGACACGACGTCGAGGACGGAGGTGCTCATGTGTGCCGTTGCGAGGTGGCCCCAGGTACCCAGGCCGACATCTCTGACCGCCTTCTTCAGCATGACTGTGTTGTGTTCGTTGTTGACGGCGATAAACTTGAGGATTCGGTACTGGGTTATGACACTAACAACAGTTTCCCTCCTCGTTTCGTCGTCAAGGTCTACAAGGGGGATTCGGCGGGCCTTCGTCTTCAGCATGCGGCGGCATGCCTCGTATAGGGGGCGCATAGGGTTGACCGAGACAGTCTCTAGTGGCGACACGCCGATGGCCTTCTCGATATCTGGTTGCCGTGGTTAGCATTGCCCATTTTTCCTGTCGAGTCCTTTCAATTCGTACCCCGCAAGCTGCTGAGTCGGAAGTGGTCGAGCTTGCTGATCTCGTCAGGAAACTGGCAGTAGTATTGGATGACATTGATAAAGTCGGTCGCCGTCAACAGGCCGGCAAAGGTCGACGAGTGCGAATCCCATAGCGGGGCAGAAACAATTGCTGGCAAGTCTGGTTAGGACACGCACGCGACAGCAGTAGGAGAATGCGGGGTCGGTAGGCAGCGTACAGTTCTGGATGAGGATATTCAGGCTCTTCTTGATGAGGAGGTCGTTGTCGAGCACGATCAATCGGAAGGACAAGGGCAGGACGTCGTAACTGGTTCGGACCTTGAGGAACTCCCGAATGGCTCTCTATGACGGGCGAGGCAGTGGTCAGCATAGGGTGCTACGAGTTGCCACGACAGGGCCGGTGTCGCATCTAGTCGTCACGGAGGTTGCACCCGGGCGGTCGACCTGTCTCAAGGGCATGCGACCCCCGCGCTTCGCAGACTTCCGTGCAGACAGAGCACGAGATGAAGCACGAGGCATGACAGGCAGAGGGGACAAGATGTGCAAGGGTAAGCTCTTACCAGGCCCTGCATCTGCTCCTTATCGAGCGGGCTTAGGGGTTTCGCCGTCATTTCTGTGCGCGCAGCGGCCGCCGAAGGGGCGGGCTTGGGGCGAAGGTAGGAGGAGGGTGTGACGAAAGGAAGCTCGTGACCTTGACCGTGTGTTGGCGCTGGGGCGGCGAGTTGGGGTGCGTGAGCGTGGGGTTGGGGATGAGACTGGGAAACAGAGGAGGAGGAAACGTTCGGTCTGGCAATCGAGGCCGCGGTAGCGAAGACGGGAGGTGCCTGTGTTCCACTGCCACTGGGGCTGGCGTTGGGCTTTGGGCCTGAAGACGATGGTGGTACTGTCGCTGCTTGTGGTGGTGCTTGTGGTGCTGGTGGTGGGAGCGCTGCTGCTGCCACTTCTGCTGCAACCGTGACTCTAGGCTCAGGGACAGTTCCGGCTTCAGCTCCAGAATCGGCGGGCGCGGCCGCGGCGGGGTTATTTTCAAGGTCCATGTCGTGGTCAGGCATCGTCGGTCGCACCGAGCCGGAGGGGACTTGTGGGAGCTAGTGATTGGCGCATGCGCCCGTCCACCGAGCTGTCGTGTAACGCTGGCGAAAATTGAAAACTCGACGATGTTTTTACACCTCCTCTCGGACGTTGATGAGTCGAAAGGCGAAGTTGATCAACCGGAGAGCAAGGCCTGCAGGAAATCCGGTACTGCTTGGGGGGGGTTGAGTGGGCTGTCGGCTGGCACAAGCGACGGATGAGCAGACTGGCCAGACAGACGAGGAGGAGCTGGGCGATCGGAGGCTAGGGGGAAGGGGAGATGGAGGGGAGGGGGGGGGGGTCCTTTGGAGGGGGTGTACGTGCTGTGGTTGGCGGAAGAGGGCTTTGTCGAGGGAGATAGGTAAGGCAGATGCGGGAGATAAGGATAAGATTGTGGTGATGAGCTCATATTTCATGGGAGCTCCCGATTTACTGCCGCAATGTACGTGAATAACCTTAGAAGTCTAAATTTCAATAATCATTTCGTGAGCCCGCCCTTCATCCGGCTCGGTGGGCTGCTCTGTTGGTGATTGAAGTTTTCCGTCTTTCGGCCTTCAGCACCTACCTACCTCACAGTGAACCAGGGCGGAATCCACAGAGTGAGGCGGCCCAGATGAAGACAGGCAGACATGCGAGGGCAGCAACAGTTGGCCCGTGCTCAGAGCCCTCTGTCTCTTCAGGGCGCCAAGCACTAAAACATCGCAACAGTCACTGGAGGTTGGCAAGCTGGAGGGGAGCTCCCAAGACTCCCAAGGCTCCTGAGGATGAGGTGGGCCACGGTTTTGGGACGTGCAGTGTGCTGCAGGTCCGGTCGGGGTGTGCCCTTGCCAGGTTCTCGTTTTATCCCCCCCTGCCTCATGGTGATGGACTGATTAGGTTAGCGTCCTTGCCGCTCTTACTCAAGCTCAGCTCAAGACGTTCTTGCCAAACCCCGCAAGGCCGTGGATGCGGAGGAAAATTCAAGGGAAATCCACTCCCAGAACTCAGGCTTCTCGAGGATCATCAACGAGAGGAGGGGAGTCAGGTATAGGAGCCGCCCCAAGATACGGGCGCGCGCGAGTTCGCAAATTATGAAGCAGTCTTGGCATTGTCTTTAGAATTGATCGTGCAACGCTGTTAAACGTGCTAGCATATACTATCTAATGTCCACCAACAGTCCGATGCAAGAGCTCCCTTTCAGATAACATTCAAAAATCAAGGGCCAGTCAAGGAAGTCAAGATCTCCGCGAACATATGACGAGTGATTGATCGACATTTGAGCTCGTAGCGAGCTACAGATGTATACCGAGTGTGGAGATTGCCTAGAGAAGGCACTCCTGACTACGAACGAATCTAAGTACATAAGCCTATGTGTTTCAGGTTTTTGACTTGATTAAGGGAGGCCTTTATGGAGGTGACTTGGCTCAGCCGTGATCCTTGGCAAAACGATTGTTGAATGATGGTCCGTATGCAGACTTGTTCAATAACTACACTAGTAGCATTGCTCATGGCCAAGTTCGCCTTGTGTAGTTGCCCCAGTCCTCGCGCTGGCTGGGGTTGCGTAATCTGGACCAGAGATGATCAAGCGTTGCCAAGATTCCTGACACCCTACACCAGCACATAGATTTAGTAAATGAAAACACAAGGCTCCCAGGCCAAGAATCAAATCAGTTAACGAATAGAACTTGTAGAAGGTGCTACACTAGGCAGGTGATCATCACTTGCTGCATAGTCAAAATAGTTCAAGAAACGACATGTCCGTCAAAGACCTCATATCAACTTATGCTTGAAGAGAGCAGGGTTCGCCAGCTGTTCCGCCTATCCCGTCCACTCTATCAGCGATCATCTTGGCTTGTCGGCTTTGTAGAAAGTTGTCGGATCCCAGGAATTAACAGGCTCCGTTTTCATACCTAGTGTCTATGGCCGAGGTTCTCCAGTTGCATGCTTGGTGGGGGAGCAACTTGGGGCACGTAGCTGAGCACTGCCCTTCAGAGGTACCTGTAGGCCATGCCCCTGGTGGCTGAAGTCCTGCGATGGTTGCTGAGATGCGTATCTTCACCGCAAGTGCCAGAACTCCCGGCCACATTTGTGGCGAAACGCTGAGACTTGAGTCGGATGTGCCTAGACCCGCAATGTCAGCAATATCATTGGACGAGCATCCGAGATTTTTGGAGAGCTTGTTATGCAGTTGGCGCTCCAGAACAACCAGGCGCTTCAAAGCCGCCCCCGTACTACCTAGTATCTCCACGGGGACTTTCCTGCGACCTTAATTCCACGCTGAACAATGATGACAATTCGGTTGTCTTGCAGCAACTATCATTCAACTATGTCTACAGCCCAACAAACGCTACGGCCCCCTTCGCTGCCTTGGTACTGCGGTGCGGATGATTTGCCTCAACCGCTCCCAACCAGCGAGGAGATCGAAGCCGCCACCGAAGAGTTCCCCAGCATCTTCGACTCCAATGCTCGGCGCACAGTTCTAGTGAAGGAGATCTTCGTGGTCAAATACGGCCCGTTCGTGTTTGAGAACGAAGGGCATGCACTGATGCTCGTGTAATCCCAATGCGCAAGTGAAGTGCCCGCTCCTCATATTTACGCAATGTATCGCGAGAACGACAAGCTTTACCTGGTCATGGAGTACGTGCCCGGCACCCAGTTGAGCGATCTCTGCCATCCCTTGCGGAAGATGAGAAAACGCCCATCGTGCACCAGCTCCGACACGTGTGCGATCGATTACGAATGCTGTCCTCGCCGGGACACTACGGCGGCGTATACGGAGGACCTATTCAGCATCGGTATTTCATGTCTGTCGAGAAAGACCCCCGCATCACTGGCCCGTTCACAAACGAAGAGGATGTCAATCGCGCACTCATACTGCGGTCGCGTGGTTACTGGGCCTCGTGTGGCGAGCATGGCTGGATGAATGACTTTTTTGAACGTCACTTGTCGACTGTACTGAGCGGCCACGCGAGCGTCTTTACACACTCGGACTTTCAGCGAAAGAACATCATCGTTCAGGAAGAGCCGCGTTTGGCTACTGAGGGAGACACTGGGACACGCCGTTTCAAGGTGGCAGCAGTTCTCGACTGGGAGGATGCAGGTTGGTACCCGAGCTACTGGGCTTTTGCATCATGTTTTAGCTACTTCGACTGGTGTGATGACTGGGGGGAGAAGGTGGAACGCATCCTCGACCCTTATGTCCCGGAAGCTGCATTGCTGAGGATGGTTGGACAAAATATGTGTCTTTAGATACGCGTTTCATCAGTATTTCATCAACTCGAGGCTGGCACTCAACCACAAGATTTGCGGGTAGCGCGGGTCAGGTAAGGAACACATTGCCCATCTTGTCCGTATGGTGTTCCTCGGGTTGAGAAGCCATATGGTGATGCATGAAAATTACCCTCTCGAGTTGATGAAAGTCGATGGAGAACTAGTCGTCGTACGTCAATGGACGGTTCATGTTCAACCCTGGGAGGAGCACCATAAGTTTACGGGTGCCTGTGAATCCAATGCGTTACAGGACCCCGTGGAAAATGACTAAGCAACCCACCTCCTTGACGCGTCGCGCGTCGTCTCCTACATTACAGGGCCAGCTCTCCAGAACACTTTTGATGATGTAACTGAGGCGACCACCGCCTCAGTAGAGACGTTCAGCTTGTTCCCTAATAACAACTATCTACCCACGGGGCTGGACCACGAATACCGGGATGCCCTATTCGAGTCTATTGATGCAAAGGCAGCAGTAAAGGGTTACCCCTTCACGATAGGGCGATCACACAAGAAATAGAGCGGACGGCTGATAGTTACGTGTTGGTAGGTACTTGTGACCGATCATGTCGTCCCCATAATGCATCCCAAGAGCGCGAAAGGAGGACCATTGCTGGCAGAACCGGGCATCTATCCTCAGTATCAGCCAAGGAGTCCTTGCGCAAATGCACCTGGAGCCTACGACACCGTCCAGATTGAAGAAGATCGCTTCAAACTGACTCGTCTTTCGTATACTTGCATGGCACCCAGTGACATCGAACTTACGCCCACCAGACTAGCAACTTGATAGCGACTCAACAGAATGTGAATAACCGGACTCCTATTATCAGCTAGGAGATGCGTGAAGGCCAAAGCTCTATCTATATACTCCTAAACAAGCTCAATATGTCAGAATCCTCCTTGATGCCAAGCTTAGGGCCCGCTCAGCCCCGGCTCAGGCTAAAAGCAGCGAGGCTCTGGGATGCCATCCCTGAGGTTCTCCCCGTCCCACAAGTGCAGCAGCCGCCTGCCAATCACAGGCACACAGATTCGTCGAGGCTTGGGCAGGAGGTGCTCCACCCTTGGGTCCGGTGCGCGGGTGCTGCTGCTCCACTCCACATCGTTGCTCGTTGCTCGTTGCTCCCTGTTGCTTGCTCCTGGGTTCCTGTGCTATGGTGGAGCAGCGTCAACCTGGACAACGCAACAGAGCATTCACTGCTGCTCCTTCTTCCGCCCTAAATCTTGCCTCGATCACATCCATCGCATCAAC
>NW_003315029.1:379754-465092 GCF_000150825.1 Verticillium alfalfae VaMs.102
ATTCTTCATGTGGATACCGCTCACCACCCTGGGGTTTCCAATCTTTGTTGGCCTGATCTACATGTGTCGGTCTGGCCGACCTGGTCTCCCCAGGAGCATAGATCTTGTGCTGACGAATCTTTCCCAGATGTCCGAGAGGTCGACCGCGACACCCTCGAGCCCATTCTATTCTTGCTCAACAGCTCCGATATTGAGGTCCAACGTGCTGCCAGCGCCGCGCTCGGCAACTTGGCCGTCAACAGTGAGTGTGACTGGCCGAAGTCTGCGGTGCGCAAACTGACCCTCCGCCAGCGGAAAACAAGGTCCTCATTGTTCAAATGAGTGGCCTGCAACCTCTGATTCGTCAAATGCTCTCTACCAACGTTGAAGTCCAGTGCAACGCTGTTGGGTGTATCACAAACCTTGCGACACATGAAGACAACAAGGCCAAGATTGCGCGATCCGGCGCCCTCGGTCCTCTGACGAGACTGGCAAAGTCCAAGGACATGCGAGTGCAGCGCAATGCGACTGGTGCTCTCCTCAACATGACGCACTCTGGTAGGTGTCCCTCTGGGCCACTTCCCCACAGACACTGACATATCACAGACGAGAACCGACAACAACTCGTTAACGCCGGCGCCATCCCTGTTCTTGTTCAGCTCCTGTCCTCCTCCGACGTCGACGTTCAGTACTACTGCACGACTGCCCTGAGCAACATCGCCGTCGATGGCAACAACCGACGCAAGCTAGCCCAGAGCGAGACCAAGCTGGTTTCGTCGCTGGTCGCCCTGATGGACTCGTCCTCGCCAAAAGTACAGTGTCAGGCAGCACTTGCTCTTCGAAACTTGGCTTCCGATGAGAAGTACCAGCTTGATATCGTCCGTTCCAATGGCCTGGCTCCTCTGCTGCGCCTCCTTCAGTCATCGTACCTCCCGCTCATTCTTTCGGCCGTTGCCTGCATTCGCAACATTTCTATTCACCCATTGAACGAATCGCCCATCATCGAAGCCGGATTCCTGAAGCCCCTCGTTGACCTCCTCGGATCTACCGATAACGAGGAAATCCAGTGTCACGCCATCTCGACCTTGAGAAACCTGGCTGCTAGCTCTGACCGCAACAAGGCGCTGGTCCTCGAGGCTGGTGCAGTTCAGAAATGCAAGCAGCTCGTTCTCGATGTGCCGGTCACCGTCCAGTCCGAGATGACGGCGGCGATCGCTGTCCTCGCACTCAGCGACGAGCTGAAGAGTCACTTGCTCAACCTGGGCGTATTTGCAGTCCTCATCCCCCTGACCAGCTCGCCGAGCATCGAAGTTCAGGGCAACAGTGCCGCTGCGCTCGGCAACCTGTCTTCCAAGGGTTCGTACTTTGTTCCCCTACACTCGGCATTTATGTGGTACGGGTTACTAATCAGTTTCTCTAGTCGGTGACTACTCCGTCTTCGTCCAAGACTGGAAAGACCCGCACGGCGGCATTCACGGCTACCTGACCAGGTTCCTGCAGAGCGGCGATGCCACATTCCAGCACATCGCGATCTGGACCCTGCTGCAGCTCCTTGAGTCCGAGGACAAGGCTCTGATTCAACTCATCGGTCAGGCTGAGGATGTTGTCGACCAAATCAAGGAGACGGCCAACCGCCAGGTAGAGCCAGACCACGAATTCGAAGACGACGATGAGGGTGAGGTTGTCACGCTGGCGCAACGCTGCCTCGAGCTTCTGGGACAGAGCACTTCAAAGACCCACATTGAGGGTTAAGAGCTGCCTGCTGCAAGTGCCAAATCTCTTCTCCTTCCTCGGAACTGGGGGATGTGTCTGCGTAGGGCCAAGGCGCCAGATGGCGAGGAGGAGTTCCTGGCGTTCATTACTATACCGATTGCGTGAGCTCTTGTTTTTACCTTTTTTTTTGTTTTTCTGGTGTGGCGGCATTCTAGGAGGAGCGACTGGTTTGTTTGTATGAGAGTTATGGAGCTGAATATGCACCGTATGGTGGAGGTTGTCGAAGGAGAGATGCAACCTGCCCTGTCTTTTTTCTTTCCTCTTTTTCTGCGATATGCATTATGGCCGCGACCAGGATTGGCTCGTCGTCTGTCTTCTTCCGCGGGGGGTGATGGATTCACGGCCGAGCTGGCCGGTTCCCTACCACCCGGCGCTTATTTCGTGATAGGCAGTTGTAATTAGAGCGGCTTTGCGAGAGCCAAAGGAATTGACTCGCGTGTCGTCTGATGTACACTTAAAGCAGCACTAATGTGACGAAGACGCACGATTTGTGTTTTCAATGTGATTCATCTAAAGGGTTCTCTATCCATTCCGCTTCCTTCAGAGGCAACACCTTGGCTATGACCTTGCCGTGTATAGAGGCGAGGGGTAGTGGTCCAAAGGTCCTCGAGTCTCGCGAACTAGGCAGGTTATCGCCAACGATCCAACAGTGGCCTTCGGGAACCTGTGACTTGTCAGTAGATGCCGGGTCCTGAATCAGCAAAGCTCACCCACCTGCATCATGTAGGGCTCGGCGCCTTCGGCCACGGGCGCCCCCGGCGTATGCATGAGGACGTAGTCGCCCGGCATGCCGATAACGCGCTTGATGCCGCGGCTGTTGCGGAAGATGGGGATGCTGTACTCGACAAGGTCGCCGACGCGGATGCCCCGGCCACGGCGGTGGTGGTGCGAGATGAGAAAGTGATCGCCAAAGATGGAAAAGGTGGGGAGCATGGAGGCGCCCTGGGCGGGGCCGGTGCGGTAGCCGTAGTCTATAAGGAGGTGGGCGGCGGCGAGGGCCTTGAAGGTGCCGAGGAAGAGGAGGAGGGAGTTGCGGCCGGGCTGGCGCGCGGCGAAGCGGGCGAAGGGGCCGGGGGCCATGGTTGCGGGGTTTACATGCTCGGGCTGCGTGAGGTTTGTCTGGATGAGCAAAGAGAGAGGGGATGTGATGAAGGTGACCCTGACGACCAGATGAGTGATGAGAGGGAGTTGAGGCCGAGAATGGGACCTTGGACCAGGAGAGCTTTTGCGATTGAGCACTCTGACTGGTTCGGACGGGTGGTTTCAGGGCCCACTCTGACGTTAGGAGCCTCCGACGGCTACCATGGGCCACGGTGCTTCCGAGAAGCTTGAACTTCCCAGCCCTGAACTTGATTGCTGTACCACGGTCATTATCTCTGCGCATCCTCCATTCCTGACCCGGCTACGACGGGTTTTCGACGACATGAAGACAGCAAGATGTGTCTACAACAGCCAGACGGCCCTTTACCGGGTGTTCGTGTCTCCCCTCGAGTCTCTTGAAACAACCCTGGCATCACGAAGCCTCGCGCTCGCCAGCGCCCATGCTCGCAAGAACTGGTCAGCTTCAATTACGCGTCCATCAGCTTTCCGCACGTTATCTACGACACGCTTCCTTTCGGCGCCTCCCCGTCCCGCAGGGCCGACAGGCCCCGGCGGCCGGCGCGGCAAGGTGGCTCCCGACCGTCTCCCGCAAGACCTCGAGATCAAGGACAAGAAGATCATGCTCGTCGACGACGCCACAGGCATCAAAGGCCCGTTTCTCACGCGCGCCATCATCGAAGACCTCGAGGAGGGCTACTCGCTACGCATGATCAAGGCGGCGACCCCCGCCGGAGCCGAAGAAGCCCAGCGCCGATGGGCAGGCGGCCAAGGCACGGCCCGCGCGGGCGGAGGTGCCGTTCGCCCTGTGCAGGATCGTGCACGCGCAGGAGGAGAGGCTGCGGCTGCTGGCGCAGGCGAAGGAGAAGAAGGCGCGCGAGAAGCAGGCGGGCAAGCTGAAGGAGATTGAGCTCAACTGGGCGATTGCGGCGAACGACCTCGCCATCCGCATGGGCAAGCTCAAGGACTTCCTCGGCAAGGGGTGGCGGGTAGACGTGACGCTGGCCAAGAAGAAGGGCGCGAGGAAGGCGACGCAGGAGGAGATGGCGGCCGTCGTCAAGGCCGTTGGGGCGGCGGTGGCAGAGGTGCCGGGGGCCAGGGAGAGGAAGGCGAGAGAAGGCGAGTTGGGAAAATCATTCCGTATCTATGTCGAAGGTGTGGCACCGAAGGAGGAGGTCAAGGCCAAGGGCAAAGCGAAGGCAGAGGCGGAGGCTACCCCTCAGGAAGCTCAGTAAGGGGCTGAGAGTTGAGAGGAGATTCCCTTTGGTCGCGTCAACAGATGGGGACACCTTGCAAATACACTGGGACTTTGAGGACACACTTTCTATCATGCGAACTATGTCTGTAGTAGCATCAAGCTACCTGGACATCCTTTGCCATGATTCTGGCCGGGCCATGAGTCTAGACATCAGATGACTAATCATCAAACAAAGCAACTTGGCGCAGCGGAAGCGCGCCGGGCTCATAACCCGGAGGTCGGACGATCGAAACGTCCAGTTGCTAAGATAGATCTTTTGTTTTTCCCCTCTGTTGTCTTTTTTTGTGTCATTTCCCATAGCGTATCGTTGCTCACAAAGTGCATATGCTTCTCATCATGTAATTCACGTTCTTTTAGTATTCTTTGGTCATGTATGGGTGCTCAGGGTTATTTCTCTGGTCATTATCTTCCAACTAAAAACACAGCATAGCTGTTCGCATTACAAAATTCTGGTGCTACTTCTTCCATCTCCTGGTAGGTTAGCCGTGCTCGTGTTCTGTTGTTCGGGCACTCGATGACCTACAGTACTTGAGATGCGGCCGCGCTGCGCAGCTGCCTTCTGATTGTGCAAGGTCAACCAATCTCGAGGGCATTTCTTCTCAGCCACATGGGCCGAGTTGGGCTGCATATTCTTGAAAATTGCACCTTATTCTAGTGTCACAACCCAGAAGCCGTTCTCCGTTTTCAGCTCATGCTTGGCCACAACGAGTGAGTCTTAAGCTCGGTCAACAGTACTGATAGTCTCAAATTCTAGGCTCAGCAGAAGAATATCCCCCCTACTAGGAGCTGCGCAGTTCACGACGTGCATTCTGTCGAGAGCTCGACATGATTATGATTATGCCACGCCATGAAAACTTGGAGCAGAGCAGCGGTCGAGACATAGTCAGAGTTGATTGCACAATGATGCAACAAGAGACCACGGAGCCAAAATGAAAGAGAGAAAAAGAAGACCTCTTTGCTCGAGATTTGGGTTTCATATTCAAGATGATGGTATCAACCATCAGAAGTAACCCTGGCCGTCCTGGGTGTGCAAGGTGAGGTCGCGGCGGCTGTGAAGCTGCCCACTAGCGGCCCCACCAACGCGGGGTCCTTGACTTGTTTCCCCCCTCCCACCAGCAAAAGCATTGGGTGCGACAAATCCATGTGACTCAGCCTTCAATTTTCCGAATTCAGCTCGACAACCACTTTCTCGACGCTCCAGCGCGACAAAATCAACGCCTCACGAAGCTCTTGTATCTTCTTGGATCACCTGGACCTACGACTGTACTTGTACAGCTTTTACGGAAAGACGTTTTTATTCCTCCATCGGACCCTTTTAGCGAGCACACCACACCTGGTGCGACTTCCTCTGGAACCCCTCGCTTTCTCCCATCGACGCATACTTTTTCGACGCAACGACAGCTCTAGAGTGCAGCGCACCGTCAGACACACAAAATATGGCGACCGAGGGGGAGCATGCACCCGGCGCTTCGCAAAACGAGATTGCGGCTGCTGCTGTAACGGTTGAGCAACCGAAGGAAACACCAAAGGAGACACCCGTCGCCAAGCCTGCCAAGAGCGGCAAGGACTCGAAGAGCACAGGAGCTCCGGCGGCAGAGGGCGAGAAGAAGCTTTCGGGCGCGGAATTGAAGGCAAAGGCCAAAGCTGAGAAGCAGGCGAGGAGAGCCCAGCAAAAAGCAGCACAGCCAGCAGCTGCTCCTTCCGGCGGTGGGCCTGGAGGCCAGCAAGCACAGGTGGGCGGCGACGCGAAGGGCGGAAAATCAAAGCAGAAGCAGGACGGGCCCCAGGCCGCCGGCGGTGCGGGCGCGCGAGGGCAGCAGGCGAAACAGGCCGCCGTCGTGGTGCCTGTCGTGAAGGAAGTCAAGCCGACGATACCAGAATGCTACAGCCACTTGTCCGTGGCCAAGAGGACACCACTGACCCATGCCGATAAGGACGTGCATCCGGCCATGCTGTTGCTCGGCCAGCAAATGGCTGCTTTTGCTGTGAGCGACAGCACGGCGCGGCTTGAGGCCACGCTGCTTGCCTTTAAGAAGGTGAGGCGCCGATTGTGCCACGTTGACTGACGCATCACCATGCTGACACGCCTACGCAGGTCATCGACTCGTATGCGACGCCTCAGGGCAACACCTTCTCCAGACACTTCACCTCCCACATTCTCAACCCGCAAGTTGAGTATCTGTCAGCATGTCGGCCAATGTGCTTCTCCATGGGCAACGCCGTGCGTTGGCTCAAGCTCCAGATCAGCAAGATCGACATTGACCTCCCCGACTACGAGGCACGCAAGCTTCTGCACGAGTCCATTGACAACTTCCTCCGCGAGCGCGTTCACCTCGCCGACGAGGTCATAATCGAGACGGCCGCCGCCCTCATCACGGATGGCGAGACAATTCTCACCTATGCTCATCACCCTCTTATTCAACGCGCCTTCCGTCACGCTCACGTTGAGCAGGGCAAACAGTTTACTGCCATAATTATTGACGACCCCTTTGAGCTCACGGGCAAAGAGCTTGCCAAGTCTCTTCATGCAGACGGCCTCTCGGTCATCTACGTGCCCGGTCTCAACGCCCTGCGCGCTCATCTCGCCAACACCGACATGGTGCTTGTTGGAGCTGAGGCCATGTTCAGCAACGGAGCCATGTACGCGAGGGCAGGAACATGCGATGTGGCGATCGCAGCGCAAGATCTCGGCGTCCAGGTTGTCGGTCTGTCAGAGACGATTAACTTTACCGAGAGGGTGGCAATGGACTCACTCACGTACAACGAGATTGACCCCGAGAACAACTCGAACGACGGATTTAGGCTGCTGTTTGACACGACGCAGGACAAGCACGTCACGGCAGTGATCACAGAGCTGGGCAACACGGCGACATCTTCTGTGGCTGCCATCTTGCGAAAGCTGGAGGAATTGTAAGCACGGGGATACGATGCATTGGAGGCGTTGGGGGATGCTGTGTTGGTGGTGATAGCTAGGTCAACCTGTCTGGAGTTCGATAGGTCTTCAGCCGTCTGGCGGAATATTTCGATGCCCAATTGACCGCTGTCGGGGGATCTCGACCCTTTGACACTCAACTTCATCCCAAGTTTACACATGTGCAAAATGTCGTTCCCCCTCGATGCCCATCCATCATATTCGAAGCCACTTAGTCATTCGAACTCGTGCTGCAGTTCATTCAAAGATTCAATTCCACACCCCAGAGCCATATTTACACTCGCCGCTGCCATTGGGCCGACGAGATGATTGATCCGTCAAGCGGCGTTGCCTGCCGTGCGGCACGTTTTTCCACCACCACAAAAAACCATTCGATCGTCGCTCCCTCGCCTTCGACCTAATACTCAAACAGACTGCGCCGCGCCCGAGGGAGCCTCGGCCTCCTTCTCCGCCCTGCGCGCGCGCTTCTCGAGAAGCACGGCCTTGCGCTCCGTCAGCGTGGCCGTCTGTCTGTCGTCGACGCCCTGGAGCCAGTATCCAAAGGCGCCACCGGCGGCCGTGTAGATGGGGTACGGCCAGAGGGTCTTGCGAGTGAAGAAGGGGCGCATCTCGATGCCCATCTGCCAGAAGCGGACGGCGAAGCCTGCAGTTTCCGGGTCAGTAGCTGCTCTAGTGTGAAATGCGGACGGGGAGGGGCGTGGGCCGCGGGATCAAGTGAAAGGTGACAGGGCGTGTTGGAGGAGTTTGGGTTATTGTGACGCACCGAAGCCGGACCAGAAGAGGATGCGGGAGACCATGATGGGCCTTTGTATGCGTGTTGTGTGTTGACTCGGAGGCGGCGAGCTGGAGGGGATCGGATCTCGATTGGGAGGGCGCGAGTGTCGCCGGCTGTGGTCGGGGTGGGTGGTTTCGTGCGTTTGGTGGTCGCGGGTATGATGGTGAGGTTCGATTGAGCTTGGGTCGATTGGCCTGTGGTTTCTCGGCGGAGCTGCGCGAAAAGTGTTTTTCCAGGGTGTCCGCTGTGCATGCATTGACCGAGATGAGCTCGGTGAAGGGGGAAGTGGGCCTGATTGGCAAATGGGAAGGGGGTGAAATCAAATTCCCCGAGTGGACTTGGACATTCAAAGCTCGGTCAACTCTCGGTGTCCCGAGGTTGCTTTGTCCCGTCCGGGTGTTGTAGCAACTGCTTCCATCGTGAGACTGTCGTGGACATGAAGGTGATTTGATATTTTGAGGTTATGTGTGAGACTTTAGCACCATCTTGGTCAATTTCCTGAGTGTGGCGTGCTTCAGTTCGTAATCAACGTAAGATCCAGTTCCATCTCAAAGCTTACAATAGGGTACTCAATAGGGACTCTGCAGACGGAGTTCCTTACTCTACAAGAATTCATGATTTGAATGATGCAGAAGTATTCCGTTCAAAAATCCCGCTAAAACCTCAATGTCACGTACGCTGCCCAAAGTAAAAACCGAGGTGGTAGAGTGCCCGTCACATACCGAATAATGTCACCAGACGACAAGCCAGATACTTGTAATCCCAAGTACAGAATGCAGGCAAAACATATTTAAACGTACATTTATCAAGACCACGCCTGTCTCGTCTAATTCTCTGTGATTTGCGCATGAACGGGGTCTTGTCCTGGGCCCAATGCGTGATTTGCCGTGCAGGCCAAATGGGCGTATCAGTCAGTCCTCAAGATCTTCGAGTCGAATCTGCCGCCAAAATTCAGCCGAGGTCAAGTTGGTCCAAAGGCGGCTCACTCGTATGGCGTTACAATGCCATATTCTGTGCCCGTGCGAAAAGCAGCGTCCGTAATTCGAAGTTGGCTGGACAATGTGCTTCATTGTGCAAACTCAACACCGTGATGGCCAGTGTACAGAGGAGTTCCTGCACCTTGGTCTTCATTGCCGGCCGAAAGGATCTTTCCACCACTGTTGAGGTGACATCGCATGCCGCCGCTGCAGGTGAACGTCTTGCGCTGCATCATCGGCATGCCTCTCGACGTGCCACAGCAGGTTTGCTCACTGCTCCTCAGACATGGTGCGGCACAGGGCATATGGGAAGGTGAGTCTGGATGCGACCTCGCAGCAGGATTCCCCAGAGCAATAGGCAGGCGGACCTGAGAATGGAAGGCAGCAGCAGCATCAAAGGTGCTCTTTCCCCCCACACCCACACCCACAGGACTGTCTCTTGCCCATCCCTGCCTAACCCCGCACATCCACAGCGCAGCGCCAAGGGCGTTTCCCCACCTGCTGCACTTCCTTCCCGGGGAGCTCGGTCGCGGTGGGCGCGGCACAGGTGACCAGTGACGCCTGTGCCAATGGTTGTATCCTCAGGGCAAGAATGTCTCTCGGTATACATCCAGTATCTCAGGCAGGCAGCCAACCCTCCCTTCCTTTCATCCAGGGCCACTCTCCTCCAAACACCATCCCATTCCAGCCGCGCCAGCTGCATCCTTCTCCAACGGTCGATCCCCCTTTTGCTCCCACGGCACATCTTCTGCCACATGATCCGTCCAATCGCGCTTCAGCGGCCCCGACGCCGTCACCTTTGAGCTTCAAAACGCCCCTCTGCCACGCGCGGCAGCCCAGGCACAAACCCCTCCTTGACTCCTTGTCCTTGGCTTGAGGGGTAATAGATCTGCCACTCGGATGACGAGGAGCTCTCCCTCGTGCGAACTCGAACTCAATCTCGTCCTAGACTCCTTCTTTCCTTCTTTCTCTTCCCCGTCTCCTTTCGGCCCCTCCTCAGTCGCTAGGTGTCATCGATTTCCGTGCTCATTGACAACAACTTGCATGAACCACACATGAACGCCTCCGTCTCAGCTCGTCACTCTGGCTTCCTCAGCCTGGACGCCTGATCTTTGTAGTCCACCATGATATCGCTCGCCCTTCTACGGCCGGCAACGGCCCATGCCGTCTGTACTTCGTCTGCCACTGGGATTTTCGCCTTGCGATCATGGCCCAATGTCACGGGTAGGCCGGCGAACTCTGCTTTCGCGCTTGACTTGGTGTCCGCTTTTGTACTGATGTTCTCGCTACAGATGCGAGTTTGCCCACGCCTCGATCTACCAGCATCCATAGCACCCATCCGACGCGCTGGCAGAGCACTTTGCAACCGAGCCGCACAAACGCTATCGTTCCAGCCCACACGAAGTCTCTCCAACTCGTCCGCCATGCTTCTGTCGTGACAGGCACGCCTGCGCCTGGACAGGCAGCCGAACCTGAGCTGCCAGTCGCTCACTCCGTTCCGTACAGTCAACTCACCGTCGGCGTCCCCAAAGAGATTTTTTTGAACGAACGCCGCGTCGCGCTCTCTCCTCAGAACGTGGCTTTGCTCCTCAAGAAGGGCTTCTCCAAGGTACTCGTCGAGCGCGGCGCGGGCACCGAGGCCGACTTCCTCGATGATGTCTACCACGAAGCTGGTGCAACTCTTGTCGACTCGGCCAATGACGTCTGGACGGGTGCCGACATTGTTCTCAAAGTTCGAAGCCCCATTCCTGCCGAGATCGAGGTGATGAAGCCGTCGCAAACTGTCATCTCATTTTTGCAGCCCGCACAAAACAAGCCCATTGTCGAAAAGCTCGCTGCACAGAAAGCGACAGCGTTCGCCATGGATCTTATTCCCCGCATCTCCCGTGCCCAAGTCTTCGACGCACTGAGCTCAATGGCCAACATTGCTGGCTACAAAGCCGTTTTGGAGGCTTCGAACAACTTTGGCCGGTTCCTGACTGGTCAGGTCACCGCCGCTGGCAAGATCCCACCCTGCAAGGTACTCGTCATTGGCGCGGGTGTCGCTGGCCTAAGTGCCATTGCAACTGCCAGGCGACTCGGTGCCGTCGTCCGAGGCTTTGATACTCGACCGGCTGCTCGCGAGCAAGTCCAGTCACTTGGTGCGGAATTCATCGAGGTCGAGTTTAAGGAAGATGGCTCTGGCGCTGGTGGCTATGCTAAGGAGATGTCCAAGGAATTTATCGAGGCTGAAATGAAGCTGTTCCACGAACAGGCTCGTGAGGTCGACATCATCATTACAACTGCCCTGATTCCCGGGAAGCCTGCCCCCAAGCTCATCCTCAAATCTATGCTTGAGCTGATGAAACCTGGATCTGTTGTGGTCGATCTCGCTGCCGAGGCCGGAGGGAATTGTGAAAAGACGAAGCCCGGAGAGCTGACTGTCTACAAGGATGTCAAGATCATTGGTATGTCAACTAACGCACAAGCGGTTTACCTCGTCACGACTGCTAATTTTTCCCAGGCTACACTGACCTGCCGTCGAGACTCCCTACCCAATCGTCTACGCTGTATTCGAACAACACCACCAAATTCTTGCTCTCGATGGCGCCAAAAGATAAGGAATTTGGAATCGATCTTTCTGATGAAGTTGTTCGCGGTGCCATTGTCACCCAGAAAGGAGAGGTTT
Source organism: Verticillium alfalfae VaMs.102 (assembly GCF_000150825.1). Classification (NCBI taxonomy): domain Eukaryota; kingdom Fungi; phylum Ascomycota; class Sordariomycetes; order Glomerellales; family Plectosphaerellaceae; genus Verticillium; species Verticillium alfalfae. Next base: position 391,215 of record NW_003315029.1, read on the forward strand.
TACCGCCACCTCCCAGGCCGGCTCCTCCCCCAGCACCGGCTCAAGCTGCCTCGCCCACGAAGGAGGCCGAGATTGTTGCAGTGACGCCCTTCCAGAAGACTTCCAGAGAGGTTGCTACGGTGACTGCTGGCATGGGAACAGCGCTGGCTCTTCGTACTGTCACAGGCCCACTCTTCATGAGCAACCTGTTCACTTTCTCGCTCGCCTCACTTATCGGCTATCGTGTTGTATGGGGCGTGGCTCCGGCTCTGCACTCGCCGCTGATGAGTGTTACCAATGCCATATCAGGTAAGAGGTGTCTCTATCACGCAAATGACAAAGGCTGACACCGGTCGCAGGCATGGTTGGCGTTGGTGGCCTTTTCGTGCTGGGCGGCGGCATCTTCCCACAGACCATCCCCCAGGTATTTGGTGCTCTGTCTGTACTGCTAGCTTTCGTCAACATCTCGGGCGGCTTCGTTATCACGAAGCGAATGCTGGACATGTTCAAGCGACCAACAGATCCTCCCGAGTATCCTTGGCTGTATGCTGTGCCTGCCGCTGTCTTTGGCGGTGGCTTTGTCGCGGCTGCCGCAACTGGAGCTGCAGGTCTAGTTCAGGCCGGCTACATGGTCAGCTCTGTTTTGTGCATCAGCTCGCTATCCTGTCTTGCCTCCCAGGCAACAGCTCGCATGGGCAACATACTGGGCATCCTAGGTGTGGGATCGGGTATCCTGGCGTCATTGTACGCTGTTGGGTTTTCGCCTGATGTCTTGGCCCAGTTCAGTGGTCTGGCAGCTATTGGAGGTCTTGCTGGCTTCTTGATTGGCAAGCGGATTACGCCTACCGGCCTCCCCTAGACCGTCGCCGCTCTTCATTCAGTTGTTGGCCTTGTAGCTGTCCTGACATCTATCGGCAGCATCATGGGCCATATCGAAGCCGACATCTCCACACTTCATCTCGTCACTGGTTATCTCGGCGTGCTTATTGGTGGTATCACCTTCACAGGGTCTATTGTAGCCTTCATGAAGCTAGCTGGCAAGATGTCGTCGAAGCCTCTCATGCTTCCCGGACGCCATCTTCTCAACTCTGGCATGCTCGCCACCAACGTCGCCACCATGGGTGCCTTTATAACGATGGCGCCTGGATCTCCCATGATCGCGGCGGCAGCTCTTGGCGCTAACACTCTGCTATCGTTCATCAAAGGCTACACGACGACAGCAGCAGTTGGCGGTGCTGACATGCCAGTCATCATTACAGTACTGAACGCCTATTCAGGCTTCGCTCTGGTAGCCGAGGGATTCATGCTCGATAACTCGCTGCTTACGACTGTCGGTGCGTTGATTGGCGTTTCAGGCTCCATTCTATCGTACATCATGTGCGTGGCCATGAACCGATCTTTGACCAATGTGCTTTTCGGTGGTATTGCTTCAGCGCCTGCAAGCGAGTACAAGATTGAAGGCGCCATTACGCAGACCTCGGTCGACGACACGGCCGAGGCTCTTGTCAACGCCGAAAATGTCATCATTGTAGTTGGGTATGGCATGGCAGTCGCCAAGGCGCAATACGCCATCAGCGAGATCACCGAAATGCTTCGCAAGAAGGGCATCAATGTACGTTTCGCCATTCACCCTGTGGCAGGCCGAATGCCTGGTCAATGCAACGTCTTGCTCGCTGAAGCGAGCGTACCGTACGACATTGTGCTGGAGATGGACGAGATCAACGACGATTTTGGTGAGACGGATGTTGTCCTCGTTATTGGCGCCAATGACACCGTCAACCCAATTGCCCTGGAGCCGGGCAGCCCCATCGCGGGCATGCCTGTCCTGCAGGCTTGGAAGAGCAAGCAGGTCATTGTGATGAAACGCGGCATGGCCAGTGGTTATGGTGAGTTTGTCAAACACGTAGAGTATTCCATACTGACAGGAATACAGCTGATGTGCCGAATCCCATGTTCTACATGGAGGGCACCCGTATGCTCTTCGGAGACGCCAAGACCAGTTGCGACGGTAAGGCCCCCCCCAATTGTCCGACCAGAGAGATCCTAACGGTGCGCAGCCATCAAAGCAGCGGTCGAGTCGCGTGTCTAGATGTGTTGCTACCAAATTGCCGACCATTGTGGGACGCATTTTCAGGCGCATCAAATGCTAGACGCATAGCGTTAGAGCTGCGCATTTTTCCGGGTTGTAGAGCTGCTGCATTTTGGCGGTCATTTCTTTGCCGTTTCCGTTTCTCTTCTCGCTCGCCATGATTCGATTTCTTTGCTCGTTATGCCAATTCTGAAGCGCATGTGGTCAAGTCGTTCATACTGCATCTTCGTTGATGCGCTTTCTCGAAGGAATATTTCAGTAGCCCTTCCTTGGATATCGCAAACTGCTGTCAATATACTGTGCTGTTTTGAGTAGTCGCTTATGAAATCACATCACCATCGCGAGTAGCTTCGAAGGTGAAAAACAAAAGGAATTCGATTCATCCGTATCCACGAATGTTTATATACACCCTTTCTGCGCCAGAAAACCGCTCACTGCCTTGCAATGGCCTTGGGCTCCCACGTCCTCACTTTAGGCTTCGTCCTGCAACCAGTCAGCAATCACTCACTCATGCTGCCTCAACTCGAAGCGGCGGCGGCGTTCCACTCACGTGTTGTACGTCACAAAGGCGCCGCGCGTGGCAGTGTAGTTGGGAATCGGGTGCGGCTTCTCGAACTTGCGTAGACCAGCGCGGATGAGGGGGTCCTCGGCGGGCGGCTTGTCGATCATGTAGGACATCCAGGCGTGCCAGCCGGGCTCAATGGTGGCGGCGTCGTAGTCGTGCTTCTTGTAGTCGACCCAGCGGGTACGAACTGTGCCGTGTCAGCTGTCTGTCCCTCTGCCTTGCGTTCTTCTCTTGTTTCCTCTGGCTCTCTTCCTCCCTTGGGCCCTAGCAGATCTCTTGCTGCTCTCGCCGGCATAGGGCGGGAGAGTGATGCGCTTGCGGTCGCGTTCGGATCGAGGCTAGGTGATCTGGGGAGGTGGTTTACAACGTACGGGGAAGCTCGTCCATGTCCTCGTAGAACTTGTTGCCGGCGCGGTCGGTACCGACGAGGCGGCCGGCCTTGGTGTCGCCGATGTAGAGCATCTGTCGGAAGTAGTCCTGTGATTTTCACATCTCGTCAGTTGTCGTTTGCTGAGGGAACACGTCGGGATGGGATGCGGCGCACCTTGATGCCGACCTTGCGGAGGTTCGACACGGTACGGGTGATGGTCGACATGGCGGCGGCGGGGGTCAATTGACCGTGTTGGTGGGTTGGAGGGGGGTGCGATACGTGGTGGAGGGTGGTTTGTCCGGGAATTGAAGGTCGAAGTCGAGGTTGGCGATGATGCCCGGGTGCTGGACGATTACATAAGGCAGCTCGGGCCAATTGGCGGGCGCGTTTTACAGAGGCCTTTCCCCACGGTCAAAGGCCAAGGGCAGGGGTGGGTGTGTGAGGAACCCATGTCTAACCGCGAAGTGTTGGGGAGAAGAGGCTCACCGTTGTCGCGTTTGCCGAATTGGCAACTGTCGTCTTTCTTTCCTTTAAGTGTCAGCAACTGTTTGCCATCATGTTTGTCCGGAGTACTCCGCGGTGCGCGTCACAGGTGAGGGCTGCCGTCGTGAGGGCGAGGCCTTCGTATGCGAGCCCACAGACACGCGCCTACTCGACGCCTGCGGCTGCGGCACCGGTGTCCAGCAGCCCGTTCGGGGGACCGCTTGTTTCGTTCATGAACAAGCTGGACGAGCTTGCGCCGAGCTTCGACATCAATGGCTCGCAGATCGAGATCATTCGGGAGCCTGCTGACTTCTACGAGACGCTCAAGGTGCGTAGGTGGTTGCCGGAACCTCGACGCAACGGCTAACAGAAGACTGGACAGGGAAGGATACGAAATGCGAAGAACCGGATCTTCCTGTCGACGTTATACATTGGCAAGACAGAGAGAGAGCTGGTAGGAAAAAACGAAGTTGTCCCGAACCTGCGGCTGAAGATTTGCTGAACGACGGCAGATCGCAACGATACAAGAGGCGCTGCGCAAGAACCCCGAACTCAAGCTGCACATCCTCACCGATGCCCTCCGTGGTACGCGCGAGGCCCCCAAACAGTCATGCGCCTCGCTCCTGGCTCCCCTTGTCACCGAGTTCGGTCCTGACAGGGTCGAGATCCGAATGTACCATACTCCCAACCTGACGGGCTGGCGAAAGAAGCTCATGCCTCGGCGGATCAACGAGGGTTGGGGACTTCAGCACATGAAGCTATACGGTGTCGATGACGAGATTATATTGTCTGGGTATGTGTTAATGATATAGCGGGTGTACAACAACCGCTTGCTGACGCTGCCTAGAGCCAATTTGTCGAATGACTACTTCACGAACCGCCAGGACCGATACCACCTGTTCTCCTCCAAAGCCGTTACTGATTACTTTTACGACATACACCGTACCGTGTCATCCTTCAGCTTTCTTGTCGAGCCCACGAGGGAACAAGCTGGGTTCGAATTGGCGTGGCCAGTCACCAATGCGACGCTATCACCCTTGGACAGCCCGGAGAAGTTTGTTGAGACAACATCATCCACGCTTGCCCGCCTTATATCGCCTAAGAAAACACCAAGTCATGACGAGAGTAAGGACACGCGAGTATACATGACGGCGCAAATGGCACAACTTCTCCAGCCAGGGGCGTCGACAGACCAACCGGTTATCAGGTCCCTTTTGAACTTCATGCGCCAAGAGAAGACAACGTGGACGTTCACAGCCGGCTACTTCAACCCGAGCCGGTCACTTCAGGCCGCCCTCATTGCGGCCCACAGCTCCGAAGGGCAAAACGTCGTCATCACCGCCGGACCGGAGGCCAACGGCTTCTTCAATGCCCCTGGCGTCGCTGGTCTCTTGCCAGGCGCATACACGTACTACCTGCGCCAGTTTGCGCACGCTGTGCACTCCGCTGGCACGGAAGACTCGATCAAGCTCAAGGAGTGGCGGCGCGGCGTCGTCGGCACGCCTGGCGGATGGAGTTACCACGCCAAGGGCATCTGGGTGACGCTGCCTGGGGAAGAAACACCTTGCGTCACATCGATCGGCAGCTCCAATTATACGAACCGCAGCTACACGCATGACCTCGAGGCGGGCGCTTTGGTTGTCACAAGAGATCAGGACCTGAAGAGGAGGCTTGGTGAGGAGCAGGCCTGGCTGCAGGAGTATGCGACCTTTACGACGAGGGAAGACTTCGAGACAGAGGAGAGGCAGGTTGGGTGGAAGGTCAAGGCCGCGATGCGGATTGTGAGACTTCTTGGTGGTGCTCTGTAGAGGGTCCCCGGTTTGCTGGCCGGTAGATATCTGGATACGTCGTCCCTTCAACTTGCGCAATACCCTTGCTTCAAGGCGCGTATGAACTCGCCCCTTTCCCCTTTGAGAGTTTCTGCGAGCGCCGCTCCAATCTGTGCTCCCATGCCAGCCCTATACAGGAAAGGCTATCAGAAGAATGTCGAGTGCGTCTCCAGCTAGAACAGCTCCTCTGCGCCTTTGTTAGGGAGCCCATACCAATGCTCCGATACTTCTTCAGGCTTCACACCCATGACTTGAACTAGATGTCGAAGATGGGAGATCCTTTGTTCGTACCAACTGTTTCCTATAGGATCGTCTTCCAGATACTTTTTACGACACTCGAATTCAAAGTCTATCCATCCTTTATACGCAGCGACTTGCTTCCCAATGGGGTTGAGGTAGTGATAGCGGGTCTTCTGCCGCGTTAGTATCGCTGTGAAACCCCCTTAAATCGTGACCTGTACATACTGGTGGTTGCTCTTTTATCTTTCCAGGCTTTGCCCAGACTTCGTCTGCTCGAGCTGCATCAAGGCGTTCTTTCACTTGGGTGAACCATATTTCTCTGAGTTGATCGTACTTCAACGCCTTCGCTTCCTCCATTTCCTTTTCCATTAGATCGATGAGCTCTTCCTCCTCTGTGAGGATATCGTCAACATCGTCGCTTGGCAGGGGCGGCATATGACCATCCATTGGGGGGTTGCCCGGGAATCTTGTGCAGCAGAGGTGAGTCAAGCCCAACTCATCGTGTTTGGCCCTCCTGATGTAGGACAGCAGAATCGTCTTCGCTTCTTCCGAACCGCGATACTCCAAGACAACGATGAGCCATTCAAATAACGGCCGCGGGATATCAGTCGGTTGTGAATAATATAACGATGACCAGTGTAGAATGCCGGATGGGAAACATCCGTTTGACGAACACGGGCATACACAGTTGTCCAGAGAAAGCGCATCAATGCCGCACTGGAGAAGATGGTGAAGTGTCCGCCAGCCGTTGTCATGGCTACAATTGGCCATTTGGAATGTACCCATGTACAAGGCGTACCAGAGCGCCGTGTGGCCGTTATTGTCTCGGTGGTGAATGTCCGTTCCGGCGTTCAGGATCGGCAGGATTGTGGGCAGCTCACGGTGCCTTCTCAATGACCGCATGAAAGGGGTATGGCCATCTGAGTTTGCTTGGTTTACACGTGTGAAACCTTGATCTAGCAATGTTTGCACCTCTTCGGGAGTGATCACGAAGTGCATCAACGTGTTTCCGCGACGGCCATTATGGTCGAAGATGAAGTTTGGCGTGTCGCACATCGCGAGGAAGTCTTTGAAACCTAGGCGCAGCCTTGTGTGATCCGGAAACTCCACATGACGCAGAATAGTTGCGTGTCGCGCCCAGGTCCAGCCAGTGTCGTTGTCTGACCGTGTTTCCAATTTTGAAAGAGCGGCCATGATAACGTCCCAGTTGTTGCGAGAAGCTGCAAAATCAATGAAAAGCTTTTTGTGCTTGGTATCCCGAAGTGAAGCATCCGCTCCACGGTCGAGGAGCCAAAGGACAGCGTCGACAAGTCCCATAATGCCAGCATACATGAGGGGAGTCATGCCCAACCGATCGAGGGCGTTGACATCATGTCCCGAGCTTATGAGCGCTGTCATATGTCTGATGTTCGACAGAGCCAGATGCAAAGGTGTCTGGTCAAGGAAGTTCCTTTCATTAGCCGGCGACCGAGAGGTCCTTGTCTCGACAAGCCCGTCCGCGCCGAGAAGGACAGCCTCGTGGAGGGGCGTCATCTCGGCGAAGCCTATAGCACAACACGTCAGAATTGGGCTGCGATCAAACCGATAGGGACTCACCGGGGCTCAGGTGGCAAAGAATGGCGAGATGCTCTAGGGAAAATGGATCAGCCCCGGCATGCTTCCCTCCAATCTTGACTAAGGATGGCCGAGGCCAAAATCGAGCAGCTGGTGCGGGACTCTCCGAGGGGTCAAAGCCGAGGGTGATCAGACACTTGAGCAAGTTGTTACGAGAATTGTGTCTGCTGAAGTTGGCCAGTCGCGGCAGCAAGCTACGTTATCAACGTCAGGTCTCAAGCCGCCACGCGACAGCAACTGCCCCTAAGAAGATCCGAGACTAACCGTGGAGAATATAAGCCTTTCGTAATGTTTAGTTCTGTGAAGAAAAACTTTATCATGGTGATCTGTTGTTCATGCAATCTCGGAGACCATTCGAGATACAAAAGAGCCTGTTTTGATAGTTCAGCAGAGCTATCTAGTAACTTGTAGTGACATGTTACTAGCCTCAAGATACGACCAGCCTGATGGATTGACATGATTTCTAAACGAGCTATCGGTTCGTGCCATTTTGAGGAGCTGCTGCTGAGCTACTTCGGGCGACACCGAACCATATCTACTACACCTTCTTAGTAAATCGAACCCTGGAGAATTGTACGGAACAGTTCTCTCCAGCACAAGACTTGGTTGCAATGTGAAGCTGCCTGCTTCCTGAGCGATGTATGCTTGAAAATTGACCGACCAGTGAAGGCCAACTTGAGTCAATGCGACTCTAAAGCTGGCGCCGTAGACGGTGGACTGACACCTGGAATAGTCACAGGGTGTAGGGGAAGCGATGTACTCGAGCGCCCAATAGCGCCGAGAAACCTTGGACGTTCGGTGACAGGAACAAGGACAATGCTTCGTCGAGCCACTGCCGCATCTCGGATGCTGAGGCCTATTCGCCAAATTTGCATGGCCCATTACTGCGCCCAGCGTAGTTATCTTGTCCAGCGTTTGTGTGGATGAGGACACCAGTGAGTCCTCAATGACTGGCGAAGGCACAGGTGTTGGTAACATTGGCGCAAGACTAAGCCGGCTCATGCCGGCGAGTAATGGCAAGTGAGATGTCCTACAACCTCTTCAGCGTTGCGATCGCATTGTTGATCGTCCGCTGCGGGACTTGACGTACATCATCATGGTCATTTGTGCTCTAGTCACATTCTGCTGCAGAGCCTCAACGGCGGTCCGCAAGCCCGGCAAGCCCGTGATCTTCCTAATGACTCTTTGCTTTTGCTACCCGTCGTCACCAAAGAGACCATGCCCCTGACCTTGTCAAGGCCTTGGGCAATCTGCGTGCAGCACTCGCAGCAACGCTGGAAAACCGGCTCGGTGACGCCAGGCGTGGCTTCCAGCGCCTCGACGAACGTGACCAGCAGTTCGAGATCGCATGCAAGCCTGTCTATTTCAACAGGGAAGCGGTCGTCTGCGTTGCGAATCTGGCGCAGCATCTTCACGCCGGCCGTCAATTGCGGCACCAGAGCGACAAGGCCGACGACGAGGCCGACGACTTCGGCCATGGCGGCGATCGAACAGTGAGTTTTCTGTGCCCAAATTATGGTGGATCTGTGAAGCGGCAAAGTCTCACCTGCATCGAGATTCCGTAGTCGAAAATGACGGTAGGTTCTTGTCAATCAGAGGTTGTGTCGAGGAGATCATCGCAGCTACGAGCAAGATTTCCGCGCAATCAGGCTGGGGTTGCCAGCACTGACGACATTGTCACTCGAATTGAGACCAGATTAGGCAGACCACCTCCCGCTTGACGTATATGGCTGTTCTTCATCCGTCAAAGCCCCCAGGATTGACCAGGGGGCTATGCAGGCGAGATGCACTGCATTCGCATCACCAATGAGCTGCCGCCACCAAATCTCCGTAGGTGCTGTGCCGCTGCTCGTCAGGGCTGAGTTCTCAACAAGGGACATGACGGTGTCTTTCCCTTTGCGCGAGGCCTCCACCACAAACTGAGGCCATACGCGTATATATAAGGCGATTTGGAAGTATATAACTGCGCGCCGAGGCGCCGAGACGGAATGATGCATGGTTAGGTTGTCATATCTTCACTGCAAACAAGACCCGATCATGGCGCCTTCCCTACAGATCTTGGCCACGTTGGCGGTGCTGGGCGAGGCCTTGGCTGCCACATCAAAGACGTCCGTCTGGCTGCCTTCGCGCACGACTAGAGCCGGCGATAACATCTATGCGTCTGTCATCACGGCAGTCCCGGAGAAGAGCTCGACGGAGTATTTGCTCGCGTGCACATCGGTGTTCAAGTCGCCGTATCCGTCCAGCTGCGGAGATTTTCGGGGCGTGACCCTGACGCAAGGGCCCGAGACTGTCAAGATCCAATTTGGGTAGGTTCTCTCCTTGCTCAACTGCTTCGAAGGCCTGGGTCGGGATTGGAAGACGTTACTGACGGACCAGATCGGAGACATTCACTTGCGACGCGGACGATGGCGACGTGTGTGACATCAACGCCCAGGCAACATCGACTGCGACAGGGGAAGGTTCATTCACGGCCATCACGATCGTATCTGGCGCGGAAAAGCTCTCAGGCGGGAAGAAGACAACAACACCGTCAGCGCCGTCGGCCACGAGCGATAGCAACGGAGTTTGCAAGAGAGCGTCGGGCAAGAGCGGGAGTAATGGTGGCGGCGGAAGCAGCGATAGTGACAGTAGCGGCAGCAACGGGGGCAGCTCAACGAAGAACGGCAAAAATGGGTGTTCAGGAGCTGGGTCGCTGAGGGCAGAGCTAGGGATCGTGATGGGGGTTATGGGGGGTTTCGTGGGGCTTATCGCGTTTGTGTTGTGAGAACTGTGATTGGGATGAGACCGACTTTGTATTATGAGCTACGATGAGATGAATGCCAATGAAATTATTCAACTTGGCGCTCAAAGGACATCAAGCCGATCCAGTCGGGTGGTATTGTTGGTGGGACGGCGAAGACGAGCTGGCAGCTTGACCAGGTGAGACGAGGTGATGTGACGATGGCCCAGCAATTTGCTTCGTCTGTGATCCGAGAAACTCAATTCACCAGGGCCAAGACCAGCTTTTAGTGCCGTGCTGGTGTTTTGGCAGGGCAACATGGGAACTGGTGTTGAGCCCCCGACCCTTGACGAGCACGCGGCGCGCCCATTGCCCTGAGCCCGATATCCAAACGGGGTTGACACACATTGTATTGTGAAGCGTCGCAGAGGCTTCAGGGGCTGACGGGGGAGGAGACGGGGCCAGGAGGAGGGTCTTCTCCTTGTGGAGAGAGGCTGGGTATGCTTATGTTTTGGCTGGGGGCTGGGCCAATGTCGGGGGTCGTGAAACAACAGGAGGCTCTCTGTATTCTGATCATGGGCGGCCTTTTGTCAATTTCGGCTCTCCGCCCGTGCCCGTCGTCTGTCCCAAGAACCCCCGGAGGGTTTAGGGTGAGCAGCGGGCGCTAATGTTGGCAAAGCTTGGCCAGATTTGATCCCAAGATAACATCCCTCGCACTGAAGTAGCGCGCTGAAGGTACCTACATAGGTATGCCGTTGGGGCGTCTTGTGAAACGAACAGTGGTGATAGTGCTGTGGGTGCATCGGCAGTGTTCCTTCACTGCGATCCAAACTCACTCACTCCATGGTCGATCGAGTTTGTGATCACCAGATCATAATTGATTTCCATGATGTGCCGCACCATCAATTCGACCTTTGGCTCATCGCATAAACCCGCTCGGCCTGCGAGCCATCCGTCTGATGTGCCCGCATCTCATCGACCCAGATCCTAACGTCGCAGTATGCCAGCAGACCTTTCCTGGTAGGGGTTAGCGAGCTATTTTGCGACGAGACACCACCCGGCCTGCTCCTGATCCGTCTGATCTGCCTTCACATCATGAAACCCACAGGAGGCTGGCCCTAGCAACCTGTGAAAGTCCACCATTCAACGGCCTCGCCGAATCGGGCGAGGAGTAGAAAGCCGCCCATCTCGGCCGGGAGATCGAAGCTCGCTACCTGTTTTTGGACTCAACCTCGTCTCAGCACCCAACGCACCGTTTGATGGTGGGCCTCCTCCTGGCCAGGGTCTCCAAGAGCCGCAAGGGCCTGAGGTCTGTCAACCCCAAATGGGGACATCGTCTCGCTGCTGAAGCTCAACGTGGTGTAGTGCCAGGCGCTGCTGCAACGTCAGGGTGAGGCTCTCGGACGCCAGAGGAAGATTGTGTGAAGTCCTGCCAGGCCTGCCGTCCGATGAGCGTGACATTGACATGGATTGCGTGATGGAGGTGAGGCATTGCTATTCAAGGCCCAAAGTACAGTCATGACGATCGACCAGATCGTCTGGATATTTAAGACTTGGTGAATACCTCTCGTCAATTGTTCTTCTTGTCTCTCCATCCTCACCACCATCATCTTTCTCACTTTAACTTCCATTCCTTGACAGCTGTGCTGCTCGAATCTCTTCAAAGTACTACTTTTACCATTCTCTTTATTCGGGTCAGCGACTCTCTTTTTCATCCACCTTTACAGAACAAAACTATCCTTGAAGCATTTCAGTCTTCTCTCACTTATCAGCCTACCAAGCCAAATCTCTTAAACCCCAAACAACAACCACCCAACCCACCGTCAACATGAAGTTCTCCATGATCACCGTCGGCTTCGCTGCCCTCGCCGCCGCCAGCCCCCTCGCCAGGCGCCAGGCCACCGTCTTCTCGACGACCACCTACGACGCCATCTCCATCAGCGGTGGCGTCGCCGGCAACGGCGAGCAGGAGGCCCTCGACGCCCTCGCCGGCCTGCCCGCCGACCTCTCGACCGTTGCCAAGGCGGATCTCGACTTCCTTAACAGCGTCAACCAGATCTGCAACCAGGCCGAGAAGGAGGCCTTCAACCCGGCCATCGAGGCCGCCACGGGCGACGAGGCCCAGGCCCTCGCCAACGGCAAGACCAAGAACAAGATCCTCAAGCTCACGGCCACCAAGCTCAAGCTGCAGGCGCAGGCCGCGCAGGGCCAGGACGTCGCCGCCAAGCTCGAGGAGGAGGAGAAGAAGCTGCAGAACAACATCAACGCCGACAAGGAGGCGGCCGGCCAGGCTTCGACTGCCCTGCAGTTTGACGCCTCTACCGCTTAAGCCGGCAGGCGGCTGGCGAAGCAACATTCATGATTTCGCAATTTGTTTGAGATGAGAGCCTGAGGAGCATATTTGGCGGAGAGAGAGAAAGACACACGCGATCTGGGATCACGGGATAGTCGGATGAGAAAAGGGGGCAGGCTTGCACTGCTCGGATGATGATAATGGGGAAGCTGTGCTGGCTACCTAATGTTGTGGAGTACATAGTGGTTCCCTGTATGTACTTGAATGACAGAGAGATTCCCTGGCTTTTCTGCATGGCTCAGTGACTGTCCCCCATAGCGAACGCATATTCGGCGTACTCGGGGGGAAAATCCGCTTCTTTCCCAGTCCACGATGCCCGTGATCATGTCACCCTGCACCAGGATATTTCGTGGGGTTAGATCGCCGCGTGTCAGTGCCAAAAAAAAACAGGAGAATCACGTCGTTCTCGCTCCAAGAAAGGCTGCCTTTCCAGCGAACGAAAGGGCCGCCGGCGAGACGGGCTAAACACCACTTGTCAAATGCCTTTTCGTCGGCAAACGGCCCAAAATATGTCTGATGCAGACGATCAAAAACATTGCGTGTATGCTGGCGCCTGTTTCGCCCAATAAACAGTTGCGTACAGGCGCGAATGCGAGCAAGTTGCGTGCGGAGCTGGTCTTCGACGTTGGATTTCTCAGCGTCGTTCATGTCCAGCCAGACATCAGCCAAAGGCGCACTGGGAACCCGTTCGCTTACAAGCACCCGGGCAATGGGCTTTGCGGTTACAATGTCATAGACGCCACGGACGTTCGGAGCCAGGATGCCGTTTGTTGCAGCATACTGCATCATGCTGGCTTCTGAGGGGTCCAAGGCACCGATCGGCTTGATTTTGATGGCTAGGACGGCGCCAGTTGCTGTGGTCTGCTCAAGCACGCGGTTCCCGTAGAAATTGTAAATTTATGTACCGCAAACTGCATCGGTGTAGGACATGTGACGGAGGGAGCGAGACCCATGTGGCGGGATGGCGGACGTTGCGATCCGTGGTGTTCATTGTCGCGCCTCTCAAGGACAGAGACTACCTTACGTATCATGGCATAGGCACCTAGGTGGCCAGTCCTGTACGTACGGCCACTCTGTTGAGATGGCTACCAAGTGAAGCAGAGCCGATGGAGCGTCTTTGTGTCTTCTTTGAGGATTCAGCATGGGGAGTGAAATCAGATGGATAAGGTAGGCTCATCAAGCAATAGATGCAGATCTCATTCGGTACATCCTCATCAAGTTGCCTCGCTGGTTTGTTCAATGCTCCAGGGGTAGTGTGTCTCAGTCTTTGACATGTACTTAAACCCCAGCATCAAGATGCGAGGCCCTTGCCATGGACAACCCTGGCTCCGGAGCATCGAGTGGCTCAGCCTCGTGCTCTGGGGGCTTAGAAGAGGGGAATGAGGCTGGAGGGGGTCATGTCGCATTGTGGTGTCTCTTGCTCTCTCTCCGGCTCCAGCAGAACCGCAGCCGTGTCAAACGGAGTCTGTGCAACGACGGAGGGGACTGGAAACGGAACTCGGCCTCGGAACGGTCGGATCGGAGCCACTCGCACTGTACAAAAGCGGGATTCTGTGTGTCAGAGCAGTGTTAATCGAGACCTTCGCACGGCTCCCGACATCCTCGGATCGTCTCGTCCCAACCTCCACATCACAACAATTCAGAACTCCTCATTCAGCCGAATGCACCCATCGCACCACTCTCCGAGATCAGATCATGCAACCGATCGTCACGTCCCCCATCTCTCCTCACACTCCTGGACAAACCCACACGCAGCCGTGAGCGCGCCAACCTTTCATTGAGGTTCCACGAGGCACACGCGCCGCATGTCCAAGCTGACGCCTAGCCTAGCCATGGCCTCGACCCAGCCCTCGCTGCCGCAGCAGGCTTCAACAACCCCCTCCTCTACAGGCAGCGGCCGCATGCCCCCGGATCTCGTCCCGCCCCAGCATTCATCCGCCGAGCCTCCGCTCGCCTGCCGCCAATGTCGGGCCCGGAAGGTAAGCTCCTTTTCCTGTTGCTCTCCACCGAACTCCGACTTCCGCCTGCCGTCCTCGGCTTGCCCCTTGTCTCGGCCTGCCCTTGTCTTGGGCTTGTGTTGTCTCGTGTACACATGGTGTTGGCTTGCACTGGCGATGGTCGTGGATCCTCCCATGTTGCTCACCACCTGCTGACCGTCGCGCGCGCGCTCTTTCTCTCTTAGGTGAAATGTGATCGCCGACAGTCTGGCTGCCTACGCTGCGAGCGTCTCGACCTACCCTGCTCGTACGCCGGCGGAGCTAGCGCTGAACTCGAGGACCTCGATGAGGACCTGCCCCCAGGAAGAGCTCACCCAGGCCGGTACCAAGCGCCGTCGTATACGCCGCGCGTGCGTCCCCTGTCGCTCGCACAAGGCCAAGTGCTCCGGCGCCCAGCCTTGCTCTTCGCTGTGCTTCCAACAACCTAGAGTGCATCTATGGCGACGCCGAGCAGGGCCGTAGCCTGCCCATTGGACACGGGCACACGTTGTCGTCGGCATCGGCGTCGGCTGTTACGAGACATCCAGCCGGACTTGTGACCAGTCCTAGCGCCGTCACCGATGGACGCTCCGTCCCAACGCCGGGAAGCCGTGGCAGCTTCACGAGTGAGGCGGTGCGCTATGAGGCCCTGCTCGACCGGCCGAGAGTCTTCGACCTCGACAGAAAGGACATCATCCGTCAGTGCCTGGATGCCTACTTTGAAAAGACGGACCTCGTAGACTGCCCATTCCTGCACAAGGCCTCCCTGATGGCGGACTGGAATCAAGGCAAGGTCGACAACGAGCTGCTCAAGGCCGTCTGCGCTGCGGGTCTACGGCTCATAGGACCGGCGCAGGAGGATGACGACTCAGTGCCCCATGCCTGGATGCGGGAGGTGCGCAAGGGCATGCTGACGAACCTGGGGACGACGACCGTCGCCGAGCTGCAGACCATGGTGCTGTACATCAGGTTTGGCTTCACGTCGCAGTTCACCGAGGACGTCTGGACGTTGCTTTCCGTCGCGGCGCGCATGGCCTTCACAAAGCGGCTCAATTATGAGCGACCATCTGTCGAGCCCGTACGGCGAGAGTGTCTGCGACGTCTGATGTGGGGGATCTATTTTCTCGATAAGATCTTCTCGAGTGGCATCGAAGACTTGGCCGTGTGCCCGACACACCGGCTGCACATCCGGCTGCCGAGCAACGACTACTACTTCCAGCGAGGACTTGCGTCGAGGTCGCAGTACTTGCACGAGAAGGGAGACAGCTCCGGTGCCGACATGAATGCTATCGCGTATCGCATGAGGTTGATGGACCTACGGGACAGGATCCTCAGGTGAGCAGCCCTATCCATCTTTTATGTGGCGCTGCACATGACTGACTTGCGCAGATATACGAAACGAGTCATTCGAAGTGGCACCAGCCCCTCCAACACCAAAGAGGAGCTCCTGTCCCTCGACCGCGAGCTGCAAACCTTCAGAGAGAACCTTCCCGAAGAGTTGCAACTCACACCAAGTAGGCTCATGTTCATGTGCCACTCGCGCGACTCGACAGCCTACATCATCCTGCACTCAACCCTCATTCTGTGTCGGTGTGACCTGCACCGGTTCCTCGTGCCGGGGATGAAGGAGACGGTCTCGCCGGAGGCCATGGCTGCCACATCGCAGGAGTACATCGCCTACTGCCAACAAACATGCATTGAAAGCGCCGTCAAGCTCTGTGACATGTGGTCGCAGGTGTACCATCTTGACGCCCACCGTCTGATCGACAGCCCGACGCTCACCATCACTCTGTATCAATGCGTCAAGGTCGTGGAGCATGCGTACTGGCTGCTGCCGGAGCATGGCGAGCACAGTCTTGTGAGCATCAAAGGCAAACTGATGGAGGCGCTGTGCATGGCGAGGCGCATCCAGGAGACATATACCTGGCTCCGGCCTTGCGTAAGTGGACTGCTGTCTGACTGCTGCAAGGGGGTCCTGGCTGACTATCATAGATTGCCGACATACAGAGACTTGTGCCGACGTTGGGCTTGCGCAGCCGCCCATCAGTCTCACCGTGAGTTCCTCTCCCCCTCCACGAGTAGGCCATCTTCTAACAGTATGCCCAGCCCCAGCGGCCCCAACGATCGACAGGTTCACTTCCACTCAAAGTATGTCTTCGCCCCCGATAAGATCGATCCGGCCGACGACCCTGTCGATTCGACCTCGCCCGAGTCTCGTGCTGCGGCTCCGACGCCGTCATTCGATGCAGAGCTTCCGCCGCCTCAACAGCCGCTGCCGCCGCCGCCGCCGCCGCCCCAGCAGCAGCAGCAGACACCTTCACAAACGAGTGCCAACTGGCACCCGTTGAACACGCCCAACATGCCGCCACCGCCCCAGGTGTACGGCACGCCGTTTGCCGGCAGTTACACCCCGCAGGACGACGGCAGCATGCACTACGGGTCGGTTCACGTCGTGCCGACGCACCAGGCCAACGCCGCGGGCTTGGCTGTGCCTTTTGAAGACCCAGACATCATGATGCCGCTGGATCCATTCGATCTGCAGCTAAATGCGTATACTGATTACGACTTTCCTTCTGTGTTTGGTGGATTGGAGTAAGGAGCATGGGATGCCGATCTATGTGTGGCAAAAGTGTGTTGATTGCCGTGTTCAACATGTGTGTGTACGAAGTTAAGACTGAAAAGCGTGAATACCCAGAGAAGACTGTTTTGATCGAGACGCGGTCGTGGCCATGGGGGCTGGGATGAATTCCTGATGTTCTGAGCGTAAACCATATGGTCCGTGGGTGCTGCTTTGCACGGGGATACGAAGATGCCGGGCGACACCCGTCAGCATCACAGGATGCAGCACGTCGCCATCGACACGCCCAAATCCGGCAATGCGCCGCTCTCCAAAAGAAACTCTCGCAACTTCATCCACGTCGGGAGCCATGTCCTGATACCTGAAACGCAGCACCTTGTGTTGCAGCGAACCGTGCGCAGGTTGGCAACCCAAAGTGACGTTCTACAGCAGCACGGACGTAGTCGATCGGTCTCTTCCATCGAGCTAGCCAGCCGTGAATCATGTGCCACGAAGCCTGCCATCCCATCTTTGGTGTGACGTTTCTCGATAGAGACTAGATTGACTCGCGCCTTTGTTGCGGCTTCTGTATAATAAGTACTGTCAGACGCGGCGGAGGAGGCTGAATAGCAGGAAGAGACAAGCCTGTAGAGGATCCAGGCCCCTCTGTCGGCGAGCAAGTCAATTTGATTGACCGTGCCCTACAGATGACCCAATTTGTTGATGGGGCACATAGCCCGATTCGCGTGCGCGCGGTCGGGAGTCGTCCTTGCTTTTCCCATGTCTCCTCTAGGTTGATTTCGACGTCTGTCAAGTCTGTCAAGATATGTGACAGCGTCATGGCAGCTGCGCTCGGATCTCGAGCGTTGGGGCACCCTGTTCGTGTTCGCTTTTCGCGATGTCGTGGGGACATAAGTATGATGGCCTGGACGGCCTCGACCTGAGAGATTCTCTCGGTCTCAGAGGCTCGGTCTCTTCACACGTTCATTCTACCACTATCTTTGGCCAGGCGCCACATACCCAGTCGCTAGCCTCTCTGAGCTCAGTCCTGTCCATTTCGGCTCGTTTTTGAAGATTTAAACCTCAAAATGAAGTTCTACACACTCTTGTCGCTATTCACGGCCCTGGCTTCGGCCCTTCCGGTCAGCGATGAGCAACCTCGTGCGCTCGAGGCCCGCCAGTTCTCCAGCCGAAATGACCTCGAGCGCGGCTCCTCCGCCGCTTGCCCCCGCGTGATCTTCATCTATGCCCGCGCTACCGGCGAGCCCGGCAACATGGTGAGCTCCACACAAACAGCAGCCTTGTTGCTCCATGGTCATCACGAGAAGAGCTGACAAGGAGAACAAGGGCACATCCGCTGGCCCCGCCGTGGCACGCGTCCTGGAAGCCCAATACCGCAATGCCGTCTGGGTCCAGGGCGTCGGCGGCGCCTACCGCGCAGACCTCCTCTCGAACCTCCAGCCTGCCGGTGCGTCCGGCGCCGCCATCGCCGAGGCCCGCCGCCTGCTCGACCTCGCGGCCTCCAAGTGCCCGTCCGCCCGCGTCGTCACGGGCGGCTACAGCCAGGGGTCGGCCGTCATGGCCGGTGCGCTGGGCGGTGCGTCACAGCGGACGAAGAGCCAGGTACAGGGCGTCGTTCTGTTCGGGTACACGCGCAACGCGCAGACCGGGGGCCGCGTGCCGGGGTTCCCGGTCGAGAGGACGAGGGTCTTCTGCCGGGCTGGGGACATGGTCTGTCGTGGGTCGTTGATGGTTGGACCGGCGCATTTCGGGTATGCGGGCGACGCTGCTGGGCCGGCGCCGCAGTTTTTGATTCAGAGGATCGGGGCCTAGCCGGGATGATGGCTGTCTTGGATAAATACTGGACAACAAGATGTAGAGGGTTTGCACGGCCACGACCTCCAGGGCCAGTGCTTCATGTACATACTTTGAATACATTCTATGACCATTGGGGAGAAGGCTCAATATCATCTTGACGTTGGCAGAGTTCACAGGAGGCTTGCCCTTCCTAATCTACGAAACCCATGATTCCTTGCGTGCCACATTACGCTTCCATGGCGCAGAGTACTGACATCATAAAAGGAAGACGGATGATACATTGCCTGGCGCTGGAACTTTTAAAGGTTTTGTAGAGCGTCGTACTGCCGTAATCCTCTAGTATTCGGGAGCCATGTCTATTTTGGCTTCCGCTAAATCTTATGAACGTTGATGCTACTACGTGGTGAAAGGGTTGTAAGCCCTGCCAAGCCTCTCGGCCGACTCGCGCAGCTTGCTGTTCTGCTTCCTCAGATACATCTTGGAGACGCCAGCCATCGTCAGAGCGAGCGATGCAAATACGATTTGTAAGATCATGGCCATGGTGAAGCGCGGTGCATCTCTATCAGGGAAGAAGTACGGAGAAATGACGTTGCCAATATGTCCGCAGATGTTGACAATCGCACCACCCGCCGCCCGCTTTTCTGGTGTCTGCCCAAGCGAGGACACAGCCCAGGTGTAGACCAGGGCGTTTGCGGAGAAGCTGCCAGAGGTATAGAGAAAGGCTGCTGTGTACCGCGCCGCCGTGTTGACCGTGGCGACAGTGATGATAAAGCCAGTGATAGAACAGCAGAGGTTGGCCATGATGTGGAACCCACGCTCGCGTTTCCGGTCCGAGTTCCATGCAACAAGGAACGAGACTATCGTGCCCCAGACGTAGGGAGGAGCGGTCAGGAGCAGTGAGACGTTGTCAGAACCGAGGTTAAAGCCCCTGACCATGGTGGGGAAAAAGTTATTAAATCCGTACGACGAGGTGATGAAGATGTTCATGAAGATGAAGATGTAACACTTGACATCTGTTACGGCGAGTTTGAGGCCGTGCCAGACGCTCAAGCCTTCTGACTTTTCAACACGGTCGTCAAGGATGCGAGCGACGGCGACCTTGCGCATATCCGAAGTCATCGACCACATGGCGCTGCCATTCTCAGACTGTGGGTAGTTCGGGAGAATGAAGAACGCTGTTAAGGCAAAGAAGGCGCTGGCGGCACCTTCGAGGATGAAAAGCCACTGCCATCCGGCGAGGTTCATGGCACCGTCAAGTCCTGCAAAAACCCCTGCAGCAATAAGACCGGAGAAGGCCTGCGCGAGGACTAACCCAGAGTACAGTAGAGCGGTACGCAAGGCCAATTCTCGACGAGTGTACCAGCAAGACATGAGGAACACGGCCTAAATCAATGTATCAGCGGAGAGGTTGGCGGTGTCAAGTCCTGGGAAGACTTACACCTGGGAACAGAGGTGCCTCAATGATTCCGAGAACAAATTGGACACCTAGAAGGCCCCCAGCGCTGGTGCACCCTGCCGTTGCGGCAGAAATGGCAGACCACAACATGGCGGCGGTGGGAAGGTAAACAGCCGGGCGAACACGGGTGATCAACATGTTGGATGGCAGCTGAGCTAACATGTATCCCACAGTTAGGATAGCCACGGCCGTCTGGGAATTGTCAGTTTAATCGTCGTGAATTCTTTCAGATCTGACCTACTTGGTAATCTCCATCTTCCAGGCCAAGGTCCTCATCGAAGGTGTTCAGTCGAGCCTGTGCAATATTGACCCTATTGAGATAGTTGAACATGTAGAGAATCCAAAGCTGAGGCAGCATGGTCATATCCAATCTGCGGACAACCTTTTTCTCAAGGTCTTCCCAGTTCTCAAGGCCGAGATTAGCCACATGATTGATATCGAGACACGCATCTGCTTTCTCCTGCTCCTGTTGCGTGACGGTGTGTGACGGGATACTCTCAAGATGCTCTGTGCTATGGGTTTGAGTCCCGGGTGTCGGTTGGGCAGCGGCCTCTCCACCAATATGCGGAGGCTGAGCCTCCTTGTTGTCGGACATATCGATGACAAGTCGTGCCGAATAGCAAAAGAAGAACGCAAGATGAGGTCTGTGTGCCCAAGGTCACCTGGCCAGTGAAAATTTGCGCGGGACTCAATTGATTTGTAGGCGGTCTTGAGATATTCGACGTCATCTCGTCTATACCCGTCGTGTCTCACCGAATTGCCAAGCAGTGGAGAGTGGTGTGCCAAGGCAACATACCCCAGATCATCAAAGCCAATCCATTGCCAAGTGCCAACCAGAGCACCAACCCCGCCGTCATCTTGACTTGCAACCGTGGATCGAAGTATCAAGATCGACCAATTGTGAGCGCCTCATGACACCGGGCCAAGAGGCGGTTGAGACTTCAGGTGGGATGATACCATCGCGGCAGGCAGTGGGTGTGGAGGAGTCGGGCATGACTGACTCTCAATCTGCAATACCACCTCCCATTTATGTTTGACTTGGCTTCCGAGTTAAAGACGTGACGTACGCCTGATCTATGAACGGAGAACAGAAAAACCACCGTAGTGCGATACCAAGACGAAAGATCTACGGGTGGTTGCGCGGAGCTCTATTGCCGAGAACATAACTATTCTCTTTTTTATGGTCCTTGTGTCCAATCAAGCAATGAATTAGCCCCCCTCTCTCGAGCAACAAGCTTTGTCTTCGTCGTGAGGCATCAAATGTTTCGTATTACCGCGGCAACCCTTACTCCACGGTGGCTCTTTTCCCCTGTGCTACATATCGCCAAGTCCGATCTTTTCCGATGATGCTTACCGCCATGGAAATAATTGACGTGATAACAGTGGGTTTTATGGAGAGCTTCATGTACCTAGATACGGAAAGGAGAGTCAATGAGTCGCGTAAGCTTCAAATTGTTTAAAGTAGGATAACGATCCAATCTCGCGAATGAGATGCCAACCGAACAGCGAAGCTGGCAATGTTGACAGGACCACAGTGGATTTCTGAATTATATCCATTTATTCTCCACATGGTAGCCTGATTTCTCCCCGTACTTTGGCTTTGAGTTCGCATCTTCTATCTTGTTGAGAAAGACCTGCCGGATCGGACTTCTTGAGTCTGGCTGGATTGCTCGTCATGCTGTTACGCAACCCGACATCAAAAGCCGAAGGTTTCACGTCTGCACATCTCCGGCAAGTTACGGCTGCAAAGTTGATTAGG
This sequence comes from Verticillium alfalfae VaMs.102, assembly GCF_000150825.1. Taxonomy (NCBI): domain Eukaryota; kingdom Fungi; phylum Ascomycota; class Sordariomycetes; order Glomerellales; family Plectosphaerellaceae; genus Verticillium; species Verticillium alfalfae. The sequence goes on from NW_003315029.1 coordinate 413,025, forward strand.
AAAACTATACAACTATCTAAACCTATCAAAAAGAGGAGAAAAACCAAAGAAAGTAGTAGGACGATGAAAGATTTGCTTCCTATCATGACCGTAGTTGGACTCTGAGCCACAGTATCAGTATTACATTATCTTCCATGGAGGATGGCCTCTTCCTGCTTGAAACTGTACTGATGTCGTGCAACCGTGATTAATCCAACGATGCAAGTCATCTTAATGAGTAGGAGAAAGACTGCATCTCATCATTTCAAGTCTCTGCCATGGACGGACCCACATCGAACAGCTCATAGAACATTGCGGTGATGTTCAAGGTCATCATGCATCGTTATCGAGAACCTGACCCCGCCTATCGACAGTCCTTTATCGCTGGATCGAGCTTCAAAACTTCACACAAGTCAGAAGATAACTACACCGAGAGTTGCGCCAGTCATTTCGTGCAAGAAGTGAATGAGTCATGTCCCCGTCAGCACATCAGCTTTGTGAGCCACAAGCTATGCAGCAGAGGTGCCTTTGGTTTTGTTTAGATTGAATCGGGACAGCCGTGATATGATTCTATTTTGAGGCCCGCATACAATGGTCAAGGATGTCCCCTCATTGAGAACGTCAAGATAGAATGTCAAATTTGAACTTCCAGGCCAGCGATGTGACGTCGCTTGATCGCGCTATATCAGCAAAAGTCTTCAAGTAGGCGGTCTAGCTGGCTACTGGCTCCAAAGTTCACGAGACCGTTCTCGGGCCTAAAGGGATAGGACTTGGCGAAATCTACGGACAAACAATTGTTTTGAAGCCATCAGCGAGGGGAATCTCAAAAGCCCTGTCTCGCCTTTTGCCCTTTCCGAGGCCCTGTATTCGGCAAGCTGCCTGGGACACCAGCAAGGATGGATGGTTGTCACATGTGCACGTGGAATCAGTGGCTGGAGTGAAGCACGAAGTGTAGTAGAGCTCAATGTTTTGAAGGTTCAATAGTGGCAGAGTTCGGGGGAGGGGCTGACCAAGCCTATCGTCAGCATTGCCCGATGCTTCACATGTAGTATCGTCTCAAAATTATATTAATGATGGACAATGAACCCTTTGCATTGCAGCTTAAGCACCAGATGCATGCCAAATAGAATGTGACTCGTCCTCTCTGTAGACAAGACTTCGCGGCTCGACGGCAAGGTTCATCTATGAGCCACATGACCAAGAGCCTCAAACCGTAGATCTTGATCGCCTTACCACTTGACCCAATTAGGGGCTTGTCGGAGATGATATATCCAAACTCAAAACTGCGGAACGGTAGATGCAGAACATTTGCGGAACAGCTAGGATCCAACCGAATTTGAGAGGTCGGACGTTATTGCCAGTGGTTGCTGGTGTTCCTGGAGTGCTCGTGGGTCAGAGTTAGGGGTCATTGCGCGGAGAATTTGGTGCACACCCACTACGGGAAGCGAGATCCGAGGGGGGTTCAGAATTCTCTGCACGACACCCGGGGCGCGCTTCCAGCCTATTTTCAACCTTATGATTCTCGCTGGAATCCAGAACGGTTTGCGCCGGAACGGCCACCATCTTCGGAAGGAACATCCACAATGTTAGATGTCTTAAGGGTCTTCGTGGCCCTTTGAGCGATGGTATGAGGGGAAATGAAGAGCGAACAAGATCATCATCTGTTTGATTGATCAGTCACGCTCACCACCAACAGCTGTCGCATCGTCATTGTTGCGCGCATCGTCTTTCAGCTGTCGAGATGGGCCGCTATATTTCGCAGCTGGACGTTGAGACTGTCCTCACGACCCTGACGATCGACGAGAAAGTTGGTCATCCAGTCTCATAGCCTTTCGTACGGGGCTATCAATAGAGAGTGAATCACTGACTTGCATACCAGATTACACTGCTTGCGGGCAAGAGCTTCTCCGAATCAGCAGACATTCCCTTAAAATGCATCTCGTCCATCAAATCCGTCGATGGGCCCAATGGCGTCCGTTCAGCGGCCACGGATGAGTTGATACGCTCGGCCTGCTTCCCAGCTGGCTGCTCTCTCGCTGCGACCTTCGACCCCCTCATCGCGCGCCGGACTGGTCGCGCCCTCGCCGCTGAAGCCAGAGGCAAGCGTGCTCATGTCCTGCTCGGCCCGACAGTCTGCATCCACCGCCATCCACTTGGCGGCCGCAACTTCGAGTCCTTCAGCGAGGACCCCTTTCTCGCTGGAAAAATGGCGTCACAGTACATTCTCGGCCTGCAGGAGCGCGGTGTTGGCGCCACCATCAAGCATTTTGTCGCCAACGAACAGGAGACCAAGAGGACCACTGTCGACGAGACCATCAGCGAGCGCACGCTCAGGGAGATCTACCTCAAACCCTTCGAGATTGCCGTCAGGGAAGCAAAGCCCTGGGCCGTCATGACTGCGTATAATCACGTCAACGGACAGCACTGTGATAATCACGAGTGGCTGCTGAAAACGGTGCTGCGCGGCGAGTGGGGATGGAAAGGGCTTGTCATGAGTGACTGGGGCGGCACAAACTCCGTGGCTGCGGCGCTTAATGCTGGCCTAGACCTTGAAATGCCTGGACCGCCGAGGATACGAAAACTGCAAGCCGTGAAGGATGCAGTGGCGAAGGGGGCAGGTGACGGAAGACGTTATCGATGACCGAGTCAGGGCGGTCTTGGAGTGGGCGTTCAAACTCAAGGCATTTGAAGACGAGTCAGACCCTCAAGAGCTGGGCGTGTCGACAGACAAGCCCAAGATGAGATCAACCATACGAGAGTCTGGTGCTAGAGGGATGGTGCTTCTGAAGAACGATGGCGTTCTGCCTCTGAAAAAGGAGGAACTTAAGGGCAAGAGAGTCGCGCTCATCGGCTTTGCCAAGGACGCCCTCGCGCACGGAGGTGGCAGCGCCGCTGTCAACGCCTACTACAAGGTGACGCCTTGGGACGGCTTGCGTGCCGCCCTCGGTGACGGTGTCGAGTTCTCTTTTGCGCAAGGAGCCCACCGCGAACGTCTCTTGGCACCGATCAACAAGGACGGCAGCAGCGGCGCGGTTTCCGGCCTCGATGGACAACCAGGCTTCACGCGTCTGCTGTTTGAAGACGGCAGGTCAGAACCCTCAAAGACGAGTCACGGCCAGACCCTGTCAGCGTATTCGCCCCTCGGTTCCCAAGAGTCGCTGTGGCGGGCCCTAGAGATCGTTGCCGACTTTACGCCCCTTGAGTCAGGTTCACACTACATCGCCTGCTCTGGCCTGGGTCCGACACAGGTTTATGTCGATAACAAGCTCATCTGGGAGCAGACGGGTAATTCAAGCGACCCCATGGGCTCCCTTTTCCTGGCAGCCCCCGAGCAAGAGTTCCGGCATCATTTCGAAGGCGGCAGGAAACATCGACTCCGTATCAGGAGTGACCCTCCTCGCAAGATTGGCCTCGAGATCCTCGAAGGCCGCAGCGGCGTCCGCGTCGGCTTCTCCCTCGAGTCAGTCCATGACGCCGACCTCCAGGCCGAAGCTGTGAGAATCGCTCAGGCAGCCGACCTGGCAGTTGTCTTCACGGGTCACGATCCCCAGTGGGAAACTGAAGGCCGTGACCAAGATTCCTTCAACTTGCCACGTGGGCAGAATGAACTCATCGCCGCTGTGACCGCGGCGAATCGCAACACGGTCGTCGTCAACTCGACAGGCGTCGCCGTGGCCATGCCTTGGCTAGACCAAGTGCGAGGACTCGTGCAAGCATGGTTCCCAGGCCAGGAGTGTGGCAACTCGATCGCCGACGTGCTCACTGGTGCTGTCAATCCCGAGGGCCGTCTGCCTGTGACGTTCCCCCGGAAGATCGAGGATGCGCCGGCGCATGGAAACTTCCCCGGCGAGTACGTCGATGGGCAGCTGAAGGTGACATACGAAGAAGGTGTTTTTGTGGGATACCGCCACTTTGACCGCCTTACGAAGGACAAGGTCAATTTCCCCTTTGGCCACGGTCTCTCGTATACGAGTTTTGAGTATGACGCGATGGAAGTGGCCAAGACGCCGCATGACAACGATAGCTATGCCGTCAGAGTTGGTGTCAAGAACATTGGAAGGGTCGAGGGTGCCACGCTGGTGCAGGTCTACGCTGGCAGAGTGCAGGCTTCGACCGACACGCCCATCAAGGCTCTGGCTGGATTCCAGAAGGTGCGTCTTCAGCCTGGTGAGGTGAAGAGAACCGAGATTTTTGTCTCAGTCAAGGACTTTGCGTCGTTTGATGAGGCCTCGAAGCAATGGGTGATTCAAGGTGGTGAATACGCCATTTCGCTAGGCGAGACTGCAGCGGATATCCTGCAGACCACTGTTGTGCTACTAAAGGCAAAACAGTGGAAGCCATGAGTGCGTTTTCGTTCATCAACTCTTGTAAATCTATGCGCCAGGAAAAAAATAATACGAAATCATGATCTGAAGGATTGTCGGGGCATATGAATTCAGGTGTCGTCGGCCATTTATAGTTTAACCTGATGAAGATGTACGCGGCCCGTTTGTTGCACCTGCCTGCCCTGAACACCCAGGCAGGCCGATTGAGATCAAGGCAGCGATATATGAGGAAACTAAGAGCGCGAACCGAGGACTGCAAGCCACTTCTCACTTGCACCCCCTGCCTTTAAACTAAGCGAAGTGTGGTTCTTAAGGGAATAGGCTCGATGATCTCAAGATTTAGGTTTATTCGCAGGATTACAGGTGCGAGGATGACGAACCTCGCAAACCATCAGGCCTACCCCCATTTGCCAGCTCGCATCTCAGAAGTCTCCACTCTCTCTAGGCAAGGGCTGTACAGCCCCTCTCGGATTTGTCCTGAGACAAAGTCCCTCCCCCGCCAAATCCTCTTCAAGCCTTCGGAGCTTTAAGCTGATGCTGCATAATGTAAAGGCTACGCGGCGCTGGTCATTCAAGTTCGGGCAGAAAACCCACAAAGGCGTATTTGGGCCTCTAAATGTGACGCGTCGAAGACCGAGCCGACGAATAAGTGCTCGGCCATAAAGCCTCCCAATCCTAGATGAAGGATTTCCAGAATCCTAGGCACTGTGAGTGCCGCCGAACTTGCGAAGCCCAAGTGCTGTCGTGTGGGACCATTGTAGTTGGACGACTCGGACTGTTTCGCCTAAGCTTGCGCGTCCTTGAGAAATCTGCCCTTAAGGAGGATGAACATTTGACAAACTCAGAGTCACTTGGTAGATATATAAGTGACCAGGTCTGGAGAGATCGGTTACCATCAGTCATCCGCAACCGCATCCTCCGCTGCAACTTCTGCAAGCAAGTTTCACCTCCTTAGTGCTGTTCTGGCAGTCGTCCTTTCAGCCTCCCAAACGACCGACTCTTTCGCGATCTGGAGTAGAAGGGATACAAGGGTCTGCCTCTCTCCACAAACAACATGAAGGTCACGATAGCATTAGCAGCTCTGTCGTGTCTGACGTGGGTTGCCGCCCATTGCCCTCCCACTGGCGCTGTTCTGCCCAACCCCAAGATCAGGTCGAGCGACAGAATAGCAACAGCTCTCAAGAAAAGTTTGGAAAATGTCGTCAAGTCCTGTCAAAACGACTTCAACATCACGACAACGTCCTTCTCGATCGCGATCACTACAACTGATGATACTTTCTTCGAGTTTCACCACACAGCACTGCTTCGTAACGATACAGGCGTCAACACAGTTAATGGGGACACCATTTACCGTTTAGGATCTGTGACGAAAGTTTTTACCGTGTTGTCTCTTCTTTTGGAGGAAGGTCTCAATCTTGATTCGCCTGTCTGGCAGTTTGTGCCAGAGCTGGAGAACGTCGTCAAATATAAGGACACGACATTGAGGATGTTAGCAAGCCAGATCGCTGGTGTCAACCAAGACAGTAAGAACATCCCACAGCACAAGAATCAGCCATGAAACTAATTTTCTTGGGCTTCGTATATGACATCTCCGCAACGATCCCGCCTCTTATGCTGGCGCAGCTTGGATTCCCGAATATACCCACCCCCGAAGGACTGCCGACTTGTGATGCAATCCAAATTGGCGAAACTCCTTGCACTCGTAGACGCAAGTTCTTTCCGCAGACCATGCCAATTTGACGTAACCTATACTGATGGGCGCAGAATTCTTTGATGGGCTCAAGTTTTCGAACCTTACGTGGCAGCCCGGCACCAACGCTGCATACAGCAATCTTGCCTACATAATCCTCGGCTTTGCTGTCGAGAACATTACGTCCTCCTCCTACGCCGATGCCCTGAATGACCGTATCGCCGCACCCCTCAAACTCAAAAACACAGGCACCAGAGTGCCTGCTATCGAAAACGGCATCATTCCCGTCGGCGGCCTCGAGTGGTATACTAGACCACTTGCTAACTACGACAGTACCGGCGGTATGTTCTCAACGCCACACGATTTGCAGTCTTTCATCCGCAGCATCCTCAACCACGAGCAACTCTCCCATGCCAACACTGCCATGTGGCTCAAACCAGTCGTCTTTACTGCCAATCCTGCCGAAGCCGTCGGTATGCCTTGGGAGATCTATCGTCCCAGCGACCTGATACCCGACGGCCGCCCGATAGAGATTTATAGCAAAACCGGAAACCTGCCGTTTTACGCCGCGCACGTTGCTTTCTTGCCTGCTTATGGTGTCGGTCTCTCCATCAATACCGCTGGCCAGGAGGCATTTACCGCCGTCAGGGACCTCCTCGATGTTGTGATCCGCACCCTCATTCCAACTCTCGAATCGGTCACGCGATCCCAGGCGGAAGCTACCTATGGTGGTACCTACGCCTCCGAAACCGGCTCGCTGACTCTAGTCGTGGACGATGGTCCAGGGCTCAAGATTGAGGAGTGGATGTTCGGCAATGGCAGCGTCCTCGATGCTTGGCTGGGATTTCCTGGACGAGAAGATCTCTCCAGTGTTGATGCGAGGGCTTACCCGGTCGGTATAGATGACCGCTGGTTGGTGTACTTTGAGGGCCATTCGTCAAGGAACAAAACTGGGATCTTTGCCAAGCAGTGTGAGACGTGGATCGCGCAGGATGGACTGAGATTTGCGGGATTGCCAATCGATGAGATTGATTTCAAGTTTGAGGATGGAAGGGTTGCCAGTGTAACGTCGCCAGGTTTGCGGCAGGAGTTGCTGAAGATTCGACGGTGATGGCTTTCATGTCAGGGTACGTGGCGGTGTTTCAGATATGGCTGTTGCATCAAGAATGCGTCGTCGTAGGGGGAAGGAATTCATCATAATTCAGATAGTGCCTATCATTGGAGTAGCCGAGTATTAAACAGGTGTTGCTGGATCCCGGACCCCATCTTGCTTCTCGCCCTCGCCGTCGTCCAAGCTTGCGCTTGGGTTATGCCATGCCCTGAACTGTCTGGCAGACAGCCCGAGCTCAAACATGCGGTCTATTTCACCCGGGGTGCGACCTTTCATTTCTGGAACCTCAAAGAATGTAACTCCAGCGGCGAGAAGACACAAGCCAGCAAACACGAAGCCTGTCTTCGCCCGAAGGTTGCCCTGATCGGGGTTGAAGATGTACGGCAGCACAAAGCCGAAGATAGAGTTACCAGCTCCCGACGTAAACCAGCCGATGCCCTGGGCCTTGGCTCGTAGATGCAAAGCCGACGTCTCGGCGCTGACGACGTGGGAGCAGGGCCAGGCACCCAAACTCGTGGTGATCACCACAGCAATCATGGACGCTGCAGTATATCTGTTTGCTGGGTCAGCCTGGTCACGACGCACAATAATGAATGTTAGAAGGGGTTCGACTTACGCAACGACGACTTCGCCAGACCAGATGCCGCAGATACCCATACCCGCCCATAGCACAGAGGCAACGCTCAACGAGATGAGCAGAAGCTTCCTCCTACCTACCCGTGAGAGCACCCAGATACTGACGATGTTGGTGATCAGGCCACAGACGATGCCGAGCATCAGCAGAATGACACTTTTGTCGTCATCCATACCGACAATCTGGAGGAAGTAGCTCGACTTGGACAGCAGCGTCAGGCCAAAGAGCTGCGGCAACAAGTTTGCAAACATGACGATCAGAGTGCGTCGGAGATTTGGCTTCCGGAACGAGTCAGTGTACGTCGCCTGCGCCTGTTCCCTCTCGTGCTCAATATTCTTTTGAATGACGGCCAGCACGGCGGGCGTGTCGGCGCCGGGCTCGTCGAGTCGCGTCTGCGCCTTGAGGGCCTTGTCGTGTTGACCCTTGCGGATGAGGTAAGTCGGGCTCTCGGGGATGAAGAAGGCGATGATCATGGGCAGGGCGGAAAAGGGCCACTGGGTCGCGAAGCAAATGGTGTAGCCGTTGCTTAGGTCGAGACACGCGTAGATGACGCCAGCGCCGACGAGCTGGCCGAGGAGCGTGAAGATGGGGAAGAAGGCGAGCAGTGGGCCGCGCAGGTTCGGCGGCAGCACCTCCGACATGTACGTCTGCGTCGTGGCCATGACCATGCCGATGGCGCCGCCCTGGAATCCCTTGCCGGCGAGGAAGAGGCCGCGTCGGGTGTCTATATTCCCCGATAGGTACGAGACGAAGCAGACAGCGACGCCGATGGCCGACAGGAAGGAGCCGACGGCAAGGGACCCGCGGCGACCATAGCGGTCTTGAAAGAGGCCGCCAGCGAGAGCGCCGATCATGGAGCAGCCCGGTGAGGCAAAGTTCCAGAGGCCGAGCCATAGAGAAGGAAGGATCCATTCACCGTCGAGCTGGTAGCCAAAGTCCTTTCTGCATTGTTCGTCAGCATGTTTGGTGCTGTAGTCAGTTGGTACTGGGCACGAAGGATGAACTGACTGAAAACTGGGCATGGCGGAGACTGTGCCAACGATAACATAGTCATATCCGTACATGAGGATGGCAGAGGTCATACCCATGCAATAGAAGACAATGCGACGCCATTTCCAGAGAGATTGTCGAAGCTTGAGGTGTGTGAACTCATTCGTTTCGGGCGGTGCCGTCAAGACACTGCCATTACTTGCAACCTTGTCGAACTGTTCGACGGCGGCGACTTTCTTGTCCTCCATCGCGAATAGGGTTGCGGGCACGTCGTTCGCGCGCCGTTGAGGAAATGGAGCAACAAAGGATGTGACCAGCCTGCAGGCGACCCTGAGGTAGGTATGCAGTGAAATCCTTAAAAGTCACGCCCAAATCCAAGAATGATGTTCGAGACAACACAGCAACACAGCCAGTCAGAAGGTCAACGCCATTGGGCACAATTGGGAAGAGAGGCGAGACCAAGTTGTTGCTTTATGTTGCCCTTGCTCAAGAGGGGGGGCATGCGTGCACATGTTCATGGGGACCCTCTCCTGTGTGACCAGGAGAGCATGCCAAGCTTGAGCTGGGCAGGCATCTCTACATGTGGTAGGGTGCACCGCCCGCTAGCCTCCCCCATAACCCAAGACAAGTTTGCCATCCGCCCGTGTTCCTCATGGCGGCCCTGTGCCTGTCCTATGGGAGGTCTAGCCTCAGCAAAGGGCCCATAGGCATGCCGCTTTCAGAGGCTTGGCACAGGGCCAAGGGGCCAGTGTTGACGCTCGAATAAAGTTACACTACATGGGACTACCAGGGGAGCGGCAGGGGTCTTGGTTCACGGCGATGCTGTGCTTGACCCCTCATTTGGAGCCGTGATCTGGCCTTGGGGGCGGCCAATCATGGCCGCACTGGGACAGATTGGCATGCGGGCAGTTTGAACCTTTTCTCGACGTGCCCTGATGTCTCGCGTTTTGCTGCAGTTGGTGTGTGGCCGATGAGCCAAGACCTCGGTATGTCGATCTTGATGAGCATGTGGAAGTGTGTCCAAAGACTCAGCCATTTGCACGAGGTAAGGGAAAGAGATAATGAAGGTTATTCACGTGAAAGGTGATGCTTCAAGGTTTTGGGAGATGCACACCTACGCTGAGCAGCTATTGTCCTCGAGCGTAACAATGCCTGCGCTTGTCTCACTCCGCGCCGCCACCAAACGCCGATCCTGGGAGCCGAGACTGGTCTGTGTTTCCTCTCTGCTCAGCACCCGTAACGAAGCATGGGTACAATGAGTCTCCCCAAGTCGTACGCCAGCCATTCTTACTTTAATGCGCGATCTCGTACGACGGGACCAATCCATGTGGCTGCTATGGTGGGAGATCGGTAACCCGTTCGCTGAGACAATAAGTTCGGGGACCTGCCAATGTCTTATTACCGCGTCTGCTCTTCCCTTCTGCGTGCATGCGACTCGCGTCATGCATCAACCAAATCTTCAACCGCTGTAGCCTCGAGTCAGATCTATGAGCCGGGGTCTGGCACTGGTGATGATGAAATGAGGTGACCGGGTATCGATATCGAAAGAGCTTATTACCCGATCCGCATCTAGTCATGTTTCGTAGGGTTGTCAGAGAAGTGGTCTAAGTCGTCTTTGGCAGTGAGCGGTCATGAGGTGGACATCAAGGTAAGCCAGGTCGCCTGCCAGCGTCCAAGTGAGAAAAATGATCCGAATTGCGCCGTTGTCCATCTACCATTATATATGTCTCTCATTAATATTACAATCACCAACTGAAGCACTCCTCCACCAACCTGACCACCCCCGAGACACCTCTCCTCCTTCGCCCCCGATTGATGTCAACAATCACCCTCCGAACCTCATCCGCCATACCCGCTGGGCCACTGACGACTACCACGATGTCTCCCCCCCTTCTAGATGTTTCCTGCCCAAGCACCTCTCTCACATCCCACCTTGCTCCGACGCGGACATTTACGTCCAGCCCCGGCCCCGTCAACTTGTCGACACCAACGTGCGTCACCAAAGCCGATGACCGGCACGCCCAGTACAGCGCCGTCCGAGCATGTGGCAATCTCGAGCGTGCCGCGAGGAGTGGGTTGACGGCCGTGATGCCTGCGCCGCCAATCACGCAGACGACATGCGGGTCTGTAGCGTAGCGATTGAGCGACAACGGTGGAGGTGCCGTCTCGACAAGCACGGGTAAAGACAAGGCGGTGGCGAGTCTTGCCGTCAGGCCCTTTTCCCGACGGATGAGGAACGTGAGGCAGGGTATCGGCGATGTATTCTTTGGTCGCTCATCATGGTCCATCTCGTCATCGTCTTGCTCTTCGTGGGTGAGGAGCGCCGTGCCAGAGTGAGGCGTCTGGGGGGTGACGGGCGTCAGCGGAATGTTGTCTGGATGGAGGGCACGCTGCTCGTGCGAGGTGTCGTCAAAATCGTTGGCGCGTTCCTTCTCGAGATCGGCGCTTGCTTCCGAGTCGGAGCCTACGAGCTCGAAGGGGAGATCTCCCTCGGCGTCGGGTGCGTAGTCGAGGGCCGTGCTGTCTTGTATCGAGGACGAGATGGAGAAGGGGTGGTTCTCCCAGACACGCCAGCTGAGGGAGGGGAAATACAGATAGGCGTAGCCCGTCGCTTTGACGCCGGGAACCGTGACGGATATGTACTCGTCGTCAATGACGGTTATGGCGGCGCGGCGGATACCATTCTTGGCCAGCTTTGCGAGACGGACGAGACGCTCCACCACCCAGATGAGAGAGGCGAGATAGATCCAGTTTTCATAGCCGTAGGCGTGGCTGAACTTGAAGTAGATGTGGTAGTAGCACCCAGCGACAGACAACGACGCCAGAAGGACGTGCATGTTGAGGAAGAACTCGTAGTACCGCCGGCGTACAAAGAGCACAGACAGCGGAATCATGAGACACCATGCCACCATGGACAGAGTGCCGATGGTCCAATAGGCCTGGGCAAACTTCTTGGGAAGGACGTGGATGTGGAGGGCGAGCCAGATACCTGAGTGGAGCAGGGCCTGGAGGACGCACAGGTATGCCGTCCAGCGGTGATACAGGAGAAAAGAGCTGTACGACCAGCCTGTGATCCTGACGAGGGGGTTGTTGCGGGTGGCGTAGAGGATGGCGACAGCGAGGTTGGCAAAGGAGAGGATGCCGACGCGGTTCGCGAAGAACTCCAGTTTCCGGACTTTGTCCACCGACCAGGCTGAACCGACAGAGCTATATCCAAATATAGAGAGGGCGAAGTTGAGGAGGAGCTGGAAGCTGATGAAGGCCATCTGGCCCCTGGTTGGGAGAAGTCCAACATCGAGGGGAAGAGGGACCAGGTGGCGCTGGCCCCAGAGCGGGGGATAGATGAGTTTAGTCAGGACAAATGCCTCGAGTTTGGTAGAGCTTGCGATGCTGCTAGACAGAGCAATGAAGATGGGAAACAGGACGGCCGTAAGGACAACGATGATTCTGCAGCTTTGGTCAGTGTGCTGTGATGCTCAGAAAGGCATCTCGATAGCCATACCCGTACTTGGAATTGGACGTCTCTACACGAGCAAACGTCCTCACCATGGCAAAGGTCCTGTCCCAGTCCTTGTCAGGAACGAGTTTCGCACCAGTCAAATCCTCATGCTCTTCCATCTCCTCGCTTGGTGCCTTTCTGGCCTGGGAAAGGGCGTCATGGAAGCCGAGTCTTGGCGTCTCACGGTGCTCGGCCTGATTCCAGATGACATCGGACGCCCAGAACTTGTCGATGGCCCAGGTCTCTAGCTCATCGCAGCGAGCCTGAATGCACCAAGCCAGTGACTCGAGATAGGAATCGTCCGTCGCAAAACACGCGGGCGTTGTCCTGAACTTGGACTCGTGGCCGCCGTGTCGCCTCTCTCTGGGCTTCGGCTCAACCGTCGAGCAATTGAGGCGGTGCGGGGCAATGGCGTCCCGGCAGGCGAATGCACACGGAGGATCGTACATGTGGATGCCATAACCAATGAGACCATGGGCCGACTCTTTCCCATGGCCATGGGCAACAGCATGCCCGACAAGTTGGCATGAAATGGCGAAGGCGAAAGCCAAGCTAGAGACTGCCCCTTTCCGGGCTGATGCCTGTGGGGCCATGAGTGGCGTCGTCTGAAGTGACCCGGCAGTGTCTGTTCGTTGACGGAGGGCGCAAGTGCCCCGGCGTCGGTCGCATGAAGTCACGTTCTGCGCCTGGTCGGAAACGTGCCTCTGAAGGATGAATATCGTAGGATGTAGATGTCAAGTCGAGGGATTGTCTCTCACGTCGACAAATCGACCGAGGGTTGAGGCTGGCCCCGGTGCAGGCAGGCGCGAGCCGCCCAGTGTACAGTCAGCACCAGAGGCCAATCACTGCGCTGGGCGGAGGGCCCTTAGCGTCAGTCGGCGTAAACTTGCTCAATCTAGCGCCATCGCCCATCGCGTTGTCTCACTTCACCCCTCAGCCACCAGCCTTTCTGCCGTTGGAACTCCACATCTCCGTGACGCTCAGTGATTTTTCATGCGCTGAACCTGCAGCATCAATTGCTCAAGGAGTTTCTGATTCGTAGGAGAGTATGGCACGGCGCATCATGACGGCGCATAGGGTTTGCAGAGTCGGGAACCAAAAGCTCAAATGGCTGAGTTCGATCCAGACGCTGGCCATCAAGGTATCTCTAGCAGAATGCTACCAGACCTCAGCCTCTCTACTGGATGGAAGCTCAAGGGTGACAATCTACTGACCTAGAATACAAGCAGCTCGTTATAAAATCGTATATTAAAGTCGACCATGATTCGAATCCTACGACTACTCTTACATGAGTTCGCTACAGTTATAGTGAAGTTCACCATAGAACTAGAGATCATGAATCATCTAGCAAACAAGGCCCGATTTCGAGATACAGAAAAGCTTGTCCTTGAAAGCCGTAAGTCTTCTTCCGAGTTTTTACACTGCAGCTAGAGGGTATCCCCTGCCAGTGTCTAAAGACGGTCATAACGGGACCGCGTACCGCGCCCACCAAAGATGGGATGCCATGGCAATGTCTGACCCGCAGGCGAGTTACCGATTTTTGTACTCAAAGGTTTGCCAGAATGGATCTGCCTTTGCTGATGGGACCTTTCAGCCTATGCTGCGGCGACCAGGGCTGGGACAAAGTCCTCATCTGTCTTGGCGATTCGTATTCGTATTAATGTGAGCGTTTCGAAGGATCGCCTGTCTGTTGGGGCCACGAGCGTCCTGACGAGGAAGAATCCTGGCATATATAAAGTGATGAGGACGGCATTCCTTCTCAAAATTTACTCCAATATCCAGGCAAGGCCTGCCAGATCTTCAACATGGCCAATGATAGCTCTCAAACGAGCAACCATGGGAGCACCAAGCCCTTTGCAGTCATCGTCCACCCCTTTCAGTCACCTACTCCGGACTCCTGTGCCTATGAAATTGGATTGAAGGCCTCCTCGAATGCATTGATATTCATCGGCGGCCTCACGGGCGGCCCACACACCAGCCGGACCCCAAGAAGTCTGGCTCAGGGACTCGCTGATGCCTCAGAGCTGGACTACTCCGTCTGGGAGTTCCGCATGCGGAGCTCATACTCCGGCTTCGGGTTTTCCAGCATTGCCAACGATGTCGAGGATATCAGGGCTCTCGTCACTTATCTGCGCAGCCTCGGAAAAAACAAGATGGTGCTAATGGGAGTCTCTACTGGTAGGCCACCCAATACTCCGAGCCAGTCTGAAGAAATTTGACTAACGATTTGAGGAACAGGCTGCCAGGATTGCATCGAGTACACGAACCGTGTCAAATATGATACTCCTCCCGTGGACGGGTACATACTGCAATCTCCGGTGTCTGACCGCGAGACGGCAAGCATGAGCATGCCTGTAGACTACCTCGAAGCCACCATTGCTACGGCGAAAAGGATGATCGCCCAGGGGAGACATGAGGACGCCATGCCTCGGGATTCAATCCCTCCCGTCTTTTCATCCCCGGTGACAGCATACCGGTGGAACTCACTTGCCGCCAAAGGGTATGTGTAGACCGGGCCAACGGCACATGGCTTGAACAGATTGGAATGGAAGGCTAACATTAGCTGCAGAGGCGATGACGACTTCTTTTCTTCAGACATACAAGACGACACACTTGATACGACGTTCGGCAGGTTCGATAGGCCTGTACTGCTGATGCCTGCCGGGAAGGATGAGCTCGTGTCGCCGACGGTGGACAAGGAGGAACTTCTAGAGCGCTGGGTAAAGGCATGCCCTCAAGGCGTTGTGAGTTCTTTGTCTGCTGTGAATCCTACGTCCGACCATGGCGTCACAGATACGATGGCTCAAGGATGGATGCTGGATAGAATCATGCCGTTTTTGAAAAGTATTTGAAGCTGGGAATGGTATCTCTCAAATTGCTATGCAGAAGAAACATGCTGCTTGTCATATGGAGAGTCGAATGTGAATCGCAATCGAAACATTACCCACGACGACCTGAGCTCGCGGGTCTTCGAAGCCGCTGACTTGAGGCGCTGTGATTTGCACCAAGTGAGGCGCGGTATACCAGACTGAATTGCCATTATAGCAATCAAATCTGGCGTACGCTTCAGGAGAGGATGTTGCCGCAAAGTCAAAATCTGGTGGCGTAGGCTCTTGTGCCATCCATAGACGTCCATCACGAACACCTACCGCAACGAGTACATGACGGTGCTGCCCAGGATACAGACTTGGCGGGATGGTCAGGACAATGTAGCCATCAGGATAGAAATCCAGCACGCATTGCATGTGATCTTCCCGAACGTCATACATGCCGTGAATCATTGATGTGTAGCTGTGAGCCGTGGTCCGAAGAAGGCGCAGATGCTCATCGTGGACCGGATCAGTCGGCTTGACAAGCGTCGGTCTTTGTTCTACAGCATGATGTGGTTGGAAAATGGGCAGAGTCCTGGGGTCTGTCGAGTACAGACAGGTGACTATGCCGGGCGTTGTCTTCCTTGAGCTAAGCGTAGCCCCGATCCTCGCGCGAGGCATGCCGCTGCTTCCCACTGAGATCCATAACATCATGCTGTCCATGTTGTCTGCTTGCCTCTTTGAGATGGTGAAGTACGGGAGGGAAATCGTTCCGAGTCGAGTCCGGTAGAAATGTCCGTCTGGTCGGTCAGTCCTAGGCCGCAGAATGATAGCAACGAACTGGAGTAGCCGCGTCTCTACCTGCGGAAAAGGTGCCTGCGGAAGAGGAGAGCAGGCCAAAAATGCGAGGTAATAACCCTCAAAGAACTCGTCCAGCTTCATTAATGGTAGGTGTATGTGCAGGCCAAAGTTAGTGATGCTATAATCAGGCTTCATGCGATTGGTGCTGTGTGGGAATGTATTGACGAATGTCTTGTGGTCAACTACCCGGCGGCCGCTGAAATCGCGGAACATGCGAGGCGAAGGTGCAAGCATGCCGATGTCTTCTGGGCAGGGCAGGCCGTGAGGCATGGACCATGCGAACATCGTGTGATCCGGAGTCGTCCTCATAATTTCGTCCTGTAGCCTATGAAAAGCCTTGCGGCCTTCGCCGTAGATTGCCGGCATACAAACGCCAAAAATTCCCATCAGGCAGTATGCTTCGTCTTCAATCCTTGTGGTCACGCGTCTCGACGCCCACGACATCCGCTCTCCTACGCTGGCATCATCCAGCTTGCCGCGGTTGCGCAGGATCTCAGCTTTAACCCCTGTGATCTCTTCGAGTAAGGAATCCATCAAGGTCTTGGATCCCAAGGAAGATCGGCTCCATGTGCTGCTGATGAAGTAGACTTCAGCAGGGGCGATGAGCTCTTGTAGTGTCCAACCTCGTGTAAACCAGGCACTCTGTCGGAAGGGCGAGTTGGCAGCATGCAGTTCGATTGAGCCTGCCATGGGAACATCGTCGAGATATGCAAAGCATATGGTTGAGGCTTCATACCAGGCATACATGGAGTTGATGGCTTCGGAAAGCTCTGCGCTGCTGGACTTGTCGATACAGCATGTGTCGATCCAGGCATACTGAAGGTGGTAGTCTAACGCTCGAGCGCAGCAAGCCTGGATCTTTGCATAACCCTTCTTCGACTTAGCCGCCTCATCCTCGGTCTGAATCTCTTGGAAAGTGACCTCGTCAGACGATGAACCCCACCTGTGAGAGAGAATTGCGTATGGGGGGAAATTATCCTGGAAGAATTCCAACTTGAACGAGGGGTTCGTGCGAGGATCGCGAGGATGAGGTTTGATGTGAAGAAGATACATCTTGGAACATCATCCCACTTGTGCGCCAGTCTAATCGTATCGGCCTTTGATGAACATGCACCTCGAAGAGTGATGAGGTCCGATGCGGCTTTTCCCCCCAAAAACGCGGATGGGTCACCAAGAATCAGCTGACCTGTTGTGCATAACCTGCATTCCTAGTATGCGGCCATTGCGAGCTCATTTGTATCCGGCGCCACCGTCGCACAGGTCCCCTATCGTCTGAGAGCATTCTGTGTCAGCCAAGTGACAGCCATAATTATTTGTATTATACGGTGGCAGATCATGACAAGTCATATCCCGACCAAAAGCAGTGGCCAGTGCGAAGGAGGTCAATTGATGGCCATTTTGGTAAGGGATTAAAGTTTCAGTCTCGAAATATGCAGGCCAACCCCAAGCCCTAAATCAGTAGGCTTTAGACAGTAATATACTGGCTGCGACATGGCATAGCTATTTTTCCACATGTCCCGCTTCACACCAGTCAGGCCACAGCTCTCAACCCGTCAATCTTCTCTCTTAGAGCCCTTTAAGTAAGGCACTGCGAGTACCAGGGGTTCTGCGACTTGCACGTATATCCGGCAGCGCACTGCGTGGGACCGGTCCATCCCTGTCCACCACACTGTCCCCAGGGCGCCGCGACACCTGTGCCCGTGGCCGGTGGCGCGGCAGCGGTGGTGGTGGCAGCCCTGGTCGTCGTGGCGACGGTCGTAGGCACGACAGTGGTAGAGGCCCTCACCGTCGATGTCAGAGTCGTCGTGCCCCTGGTGGTCGTCGTAGCGGCAGGGGGCGCAGCCGTCGTGGTCGTGCCCGCGGGAGGGGGCACGGATCCACCGGAGATGGTGCCCTGGGCCCAGAAGACACCGCGGCCGTTGGTACCGACGTAGACAAGGCCGGCGTTGTTGCCACTGCCCTCGAGACGGTTGGCCTCGATGGAACCCCAGGCGATGGAGCCCTGAATGTCAGTCCACGAGGCACCGAGGTCGGCACTGCCGTAGAGCTTGGGGCCCTGGGGGCCGGTGCCAAAGGCGTAGAGGTTCCAGGTCGTGCCAGCGCCGCGGCCGAGAGCGATCTGGTAGGTGTTGATCACGGTCGAAGAGACGAGGGTGAAAGAGGCTCCGCCGTTGGTGCTGTGGAAGATTCCGGCGTCTGTGGACACCCAGACGTCGCCGGCGACCTGGGGGTGGACAGCGATGTCGCGGATGACGGTGGCGCCGCTAAGGGTGCCGGCGGTGCTGAAGCTCGTGGCCGAGTTGGTCGAGCGGTAGAAGGTCGAGCCAGAGGCAGCGTAGAAAGCCGTGTTGTCGCGCTTGTCACTGGCAATCAGGGCGTTGTTGGGCAGGCTAGAGACGGCGGCAAAGGTACCCTGAGTTTGGGAACGGCGGACGCCCTGGTTGGAAGAGGACCAGAGGACAACATCACCATCGGCGGAGAGGGCTACAGCGCCACCATAGGCAACCTGGCCAGCGCCGTAGTGGATGTACCAGGTGTTACCACCATTGCCGGAGAGGGCGACCTGCTCAGTGCCGCCAGTGTTACCGACGCGGACGACGTTGGCGACCTTGTTGCCAGCGTAATCAACGCTTGTGGAAGAGGTGAACCTGGGAGTGTCCCAGACGGTGGCGGGTGCGGTACCCAGAGAATTCTTGTTAGGGAAAGTGAAGCCGCTGTCATCGCCAACAGCAGAGAACAGCTCGGTACCACCAGGAGCAGACTTAACCTCAAGGACAGCGAACTCCTCGATGCCGTCGGCAAGCGACTCAATGGTGATGTTGTGGGTGGTGTCCCACTTGGTCAAGTCGTGGCCTCCGTAGACGGTCAGACCAGTACCGTAAAGCCAGTGGTTAGAGTCATGGGGATCAATTTCCAGGGCCTCAATCATCCAGCCAAGCTTCTTGGTGTCGACGGAGATGAAGTTCTTGAAGATCCAGGGTGCCTTGGGTGTGCTGATGCTGTAGTAGAACTCCTGGTTGGGGTAGCTGGTCCACTTCCACAAGGTAGACCAAGTGTTTCCAGAGTCGGTGGAACGGTAGATCTGCGCGTCAGGGTACCATGAGTTCAGCGTGGCGACAATGAGGGTACCAGGCTTCTGAGCATCAACTGAGAGACCACCAAAACCGAAGTAGAGATCACCACCCGAGGCAGGCGTAATGTCCTTCCACACGCTGGTGGCGAGGTCGTAGCGCCAGACGGAACCAGAGGCACCATCGTAAGGGCCGGTGCCATCGGAGTAGGAGAGGTAGAGAGCCTTCTCGGCAGTCTGAATTCTGGCCTTGTGGGGGAAATACTTTCCAGGTTGTCCGGCAACGGGGCTCCAGGTCTGGCCGGCGTTGGTGGACACGTAGACGGAGGCAGTGACGTTATCGGCGGTGCCGACAAAGATTCGGGAGGTGGCGCCACCGGAGACGGCTGAGGTCTCATCAAAGGTGACAAATGTCAGACCCTGAGGGTCGTTGAGGTATCCGTTGGCATCATTGGGATCAGGAGCGAAGTTGCCGACGTTGGTGAAGGAGGTGACCTTGCTGAAGGAAACACCGCCGTTGGTGGACTTCCAGAGACCATTTCCACTGCGAGCACCGAAGTAGATGATGTTTGGGTTGTTGGGGTCGACTGCGAGACGTTCTCCAGTGCCGCGGCCGGGCATGTTACCACCAACCTTGAAAGGCAGGTCGGTAAACGTCCAGGTCTGGCCCTTGTCGGAACTGCGACCGATGGCGCCGTTGTTAGGATCCCTATTGACGTCAGTGACCCGTATTGTATATAAGACACATGTTTGTCCTACCAGCTGTTGGTGTACATGCCAAAGGCCGCGTAGACCTTGTTGGCATCAGCAGGGTCCAGCGCTACTGCGTCGATTCCCCATCGGTTCCTGCATGGCATTGTCGATCAGTATGATGGCGCGTTTGGCTGGGCATGGGTGAGACTATGTCGGTATAAACTCACCACTTGGCATGGGTAGCAACGTAATCCGTGACAGGCGTCCAGGAATCGTCGGCATTGAGACGGTAGAGACCACCAATATCTGTACGAGCATAGGCAACACCCTTCACCTTGGGATGGAAAGAAATGCCAGGCACGAAGCCACCACCGCCTCCCATGCGAGCATTCTGCCACTCGAAGGCGGCATAGATGGGGCTTGCCGCGGCAAGAAGGAGTGAGAGAACCTTCATCGTGATCGTCTGCCGTTCCAACGGTTTGCTGGGATGACAAGTAGATTGTAACGCCTGGAAGAGCGAGGCAAGGGAAGCGGGAAAGATCAGCGATTGTTGCCTTACTTATATGATACTCATTCCCGGATATGACGGCCCTCCCCCAGGATCACGACGTTCCGAGTTGGACGGATGTTCGCGATCGTGAGAAGGGAGTATACAGAGGGGTCCAAAAGCCGATCGGGGTCGTATCCCGCGGGGCAGCCAAGATTCTCACGATGGCTCCGTGACGGAATAGTGCAATTGCCCCAGGCTGGACCTGCATTCTCCAATTCAGATCCCAGGTTGATTGCCACTTTGGGGCGACTGGCGACTCGTCCCGCGGTCCCGGTTGCGCTACGCCGTTCCGAGCCGCGGACCAAGGAGCGTCCAGCTCCGACCGTGCAACATCAGGCAACGTTTTCCGTAAAGTCGTCATCCAGGTGACACTGGTGAGGCCAGGCTGTTGTCTCCATTAATTAAAAGAGCTTGTTCTCATTGGAGCGGAATTCAATCAACGAGCGCTCCTCAGATTGACTGAGGGCAGGGTCTACTGTCGTGATGGCTTCGCGTCGGAATTGACGCGTTCTCCGGAGCCTGGCGTGTCCCAATCTATTGCTCAGGCACGCCATGATGCAGCATACAGGTCCAGAGCCATGGAAAGTACAAGATGGAGGCGCGGAGTCTGTGGAGGACGCGGCTTGTCTCCTCGCTGTGTAGTCCCCGTAACCAACCTTGGCCACTGTGGTCAGTGCCCAATCGCAAAACAGTCAGATATCGGCCACGGCTTGATGTTTTCCATAGGCCTCGATCGGGATCTCTCTCACCACTGAGTATAAGTAAACCGATGCTCCCCTATCGTCGTGCGTGTGGCGGAAAATTGGCGTCCCCAAGCCATGGCGCTCCCGTCAACGCCCTGACTCGCAAAGCAGCCCTTGTGCCTGTTGCTTTTGGAAGAGCTCCGGTGTTCTTTTCCGAGTGGTAGTACGGCTTATTGCCTCATGCCTCGCCTGCTCGACACTTTGACTCCCGCCTTGCTGTAGCAATCTGTGTTTCTTTGTGGACACGCGGGCTGCTGCTAGCATGTTTGTATTTCATGCCCGAGTTCTGCCCCTCGTCAGTTCAGGGGTTGCTCAAACATCGCTGTCTATTCAGTTCTCTCAACCGTCGTGGAAAACAGAGTGAATATCCATCGCCCCGCAAACAAAACTCACTTTCTATTCCGAAAATTTTCTGGGCTTGATAGGTTGAAATGCCCAAACGTGGTCGGGAATGCCCACCGTTGTAGGACGGAGCATCCGTTGCAGATATTTCCCAGAAAAAGAAAGGTGCGAAAAGATGACACGAGAAAAGAAAAAGCAGTACACAAGACGTTGGCGAAGGCCCAGTCAGGTGGAGTGAACAAGCCTGCCTGTCTTTTGTAGGATACCTACACAGTCTACAACACAGCTTCCATTGCTGCTCATCAGGAACCTCAGAGGGGCTCCAGACTGGTGGAACCAACACACAATGGTGGACGATGACGCCCCCGAGTGCGGGGTATTCCGATCTGGCGTGCGCCACAAGAATGCGAGATTTCAGGAGTATAGTGGCTTCTGTCGTTTGTCCCGACCTCTGGCGAGATTGAAGGCTCAGGTTCAAGACATCAGACGTTGCAAGAAGTACCATACCTCCGACGCAGTCTCTGAAATTCTTCGTCGGCGACAACACGCGAAACCGTGCATAAACATGAAGCAGAGAGTCGTTTTCGGTGTACTTGTGGGCCTAATTCGACTGGGTGCAGGTCACCGACACGATGGGCATCTGCGCCGCCTGTCTACGGAACAGATTCCCCTTGTTGAGCTTCCTCACAGCCAGAAGCAAATCAATCAGGACATACGACAGTACTGGGTGCGACAAGCGAACGAAGCACTGTCTTCGCCATGCCCATTCGCTCCCTTCGGCACCGTTATTGTGAATCACACAGTCAGTGGCAGAGGCGGCATTGTCTGCACCGGCGAAAATACGAGCCACCAGTCTGGCAACCCCATCATGCATGGTAAGAGGCTGACAAATGGGCCTTGTCTCGTGACGCAGACTGCGGTGGCTTTATGTAGGGCATACATCGGAGAACTGACGAACATCAGGTGAAATGGCAGCAATCGCCAACTGCTCTCATATCCTGACGGATCCGACGGGGCCTTACAACATGACAGTCGCAGAAGCTCTGGCAGCATTCTCAGACTTGACCATCTACACAAATGCCGAAAGCTGTCCCATGTGCGCGTCAGCGATTCGATGGGCCGGCTTCAGGGAATACGTGTACGGCACCAGTATTGATGAGCTGGTCCGCAGAGGCTGGGATCAGATCCGGATTGCGTCGCGTGAGGTATTCGCCATGTCCGTCGATCTCCCGCGACAAACGGCGCTGATTGGGGCGGTACTCACAAACGAGACGAACCCCTTGTTTAGCTGGCAGTTCGACCACTCGGCTCCATGTCCACCGGGCTGTTCGCGATCTACGTGGCAGGCGGATTCAATTTGTTCCGCTGTCTAGACCCCAAATGTCGCGCAAAACTCCGAGAGATTGAGCAGGTCGGTCTTACTACCAAGCGACCTGCCGAGAACTGGTAGAGGTGGACGACCTGGGCAAAATTAGGAAGACAGCTCAGCTGTTCGGGCGAGGCGAGGCCGCGGGTGAAACAGCGTCGCAATCTGCAAGCCTTGTCCAGGGGCGAGGACGCAATCGCTAGACCACTACCGTAATCCTCCCCTATCGTCCCCGTTTAGCAAATGGGCCGCCGAGTCCATGAAAGCAGCGATTTTCATGCACCAGCTACAATGTTCCAGCTTGGTAACGGAATTCCAAGGACCGAATGGCACATCGTTCTGCTGCTGACTATAGTATGTTGGGTGGTGGCGATTGGAGTAGGGGATTGCCCGCGCGATGCGTGCCGATCCGGCGCTGCAACACCAGGCTTCGGTACTAATTAACATGAGGAGAAGCATGTCAGGGATACTGCCGACCCCCGCAGCCCCTCCTGATCTCATCTCGGGCTTGGTAGACTACCGGCAGCAACGGTTCTGGGGTGCAGCCTCCTGCCGACCTTCATTCTAGAAAGTCATAAGACCCACGGCCTCTCAGAAGTAGCCGCAGCGATGAGTTCCCGCACGCCCTTCGGCTTCGCTCTGGTAGTCATTCAGTCTATCCGGTTCTCAAAATGCTTGCCAGCGTAGCTACTAGCGCTCTGCTTCTGTGGTCGTCGGCCACAGCGGCCCTTACTTATAGGGGTGTCGACTGGTCGTCGACCTTGGTTGAAGAACGGGCTGGTATCAAGTACACCAATGGCGGCTCGGCTCAGCCTCTTGAACAGATCCTCAAAGCGAACGGCGTCAATTCCGTCCGACAGCGCATTTGGGTCAACCCTTCCAATGGCGACTACAACCTCGACTACAATCTTAACCTTGCCAAGCGGGCCAAAGCTCAGGGACTCAGCGTCTACCTGACGCTTCACTTCAGCGACACATGGGCCGACCCCGCTCACCAGGCCATCCCTAGTGGTTGGCCTTCTGGTATCGACGATCTCTCATGGAGGCTCTACAACTACACCAAGGAGGTCTCCAACGCCTTCCAGAAAGCTGGTGTGCCCCCGGCCATCATCTCCATCGGCAACGAGATCACCTCTGGGCTGCTGTTCCCAACCGGAAAGACCTCCAACTTCTACAACGTCGCACGCCTCCTCAGCTCCGCCTCTTGGGGCATTAAAGACTCAACCCTCAGCCCCAAACCTAGAATCATGATCCACCTCGACCGTGCCTGGGACTGGAACGTTCAGGAGTACTTCTATACTCAGGTCCTCGCCGCCGGACCCCTTGCCGTCGGTGACTTTGATCAGATGGGCGTCTCGTATTACCCCTTCTACGGGAGTGGTGCCACACTCTCGGCGCTGCGAACCACACTGAACAACATGGCCAGCAAGTGGGGCAAGGAAATCGTCGTGGCCGAGCTGAACTGGCCGACGTCTTGCCCGTCGCCGGCGCAGCCTTTCCCGAGTGACCTGAGGGACATCCCCTTCTCGGCCCAAGGTCAGACGACCTTCATCCAACGGGTTGCTGACGTCGTGAGCAAAGTCAACAAGGGCAAGGGTCTGTACTACTGGGAACCTGCTTGGATGAACAATCAGGCGCTGGGGTCTTCTTGTCCATTGAACACGCTATTCTCGTGGCCTGGGAATGCGCTGTCGAGCTTGTCCGTCTTCAAGAACATTTGATGCATACCACCAGCATACGCAGGAGAAACACGAGATATCATTCTTTCACCCTAGCCTTGATTTCATGTATATATCCGCGACTGTCAGTATGGCTGCAAATTGCATTGCTTTCGGCTCACAGGCTCCATTGACATTAAGCATGTTCAGTCAGTCTCAGGAATGTCCTTGACAGTGGGCTGCTTGTTGTGGCACTAATCATGCGACTCATGGTCCTCGCCCTATGAGGTCCATGATTATCGATGAGAGGAGTCTCCTTCTTAATAACCTACCCAAAGCTTTGAGGCTTACTATCGACCTCTTGATGAGATTTAATTGCAGCACACAGTGACACCCAATTGAGCTGACCCCACAAGATAGGGGCGGCGCCACCCACACCCACGCGACAAAGCCACGAGATGGCCTAATTGTCCGCCTACCATTGCATTTCAGCAGACCATACACCGTCCACCTACCTTCAAATCCAGTCCTATCGCGATCAAAGCCTGTATCATCTTTGACGGCACAGGTACTGCATTACTAGACGTCCTCTTTGGGAGATTAGCTTGCAAAATGTGCCAATTGTCAAGAATCGAGAACGACCCCGCAGCAGCTGAGGAGAACAGAACCGACCACCTCACACCAGCATTTTCATGCCAACGCCTCAACTCAACTACATTTGTCGTGCAAGAGAACGATAAATGGAGCGAGGAACCATTGATTTATGTCAAAACATATCCGCACGATATCGTACTCATTGATTCGGGCTGCGGAGGATCGTCAGAAACGCCCACCATAGATCTCACGCTCAAAGTGTATCTCGAGACGGTTCCAGTACCTGACAATGAAGGCCTTCCGCTGAATCGGTCTGGTGTGAGACCGTATACAATTATCTCTACACATTGCCATTATGACCACATCGGTATGGTTCATTTCTTCTCTTTACCACCGGGGCCTTCTGACTCTAGCAATCTAGGAGGAATTCCCGAGTTTATGAGGACCTCCGGACTTGCCGTCTGGGCAAGCTCTGCGGGGAAAGACTTTCTGACAGATCCTCATAAACTGAACAGCGCCTCGCTATGTGCTTTCATCGGCATGGAGCTGCCAAGGTATCATGTTACCCACTGGGCAGAAGATGGTGCTCGAGTGGTCAGCAGTTCTGGGCAGGACCTAAACTTGGTGGTTTTTCAAACACCAGGCCACATGCCCGATGAAATTGCTATTTGGGATGCGAAGGAGCGCGTCTTATTTGTTGGTGATACGGTTTATGAGCGCGCACCTATCCTTTTCCCGGAGGGTGGAAGTATCTCCGAGTATCGAGATACAATCGATAGGTTACAGCAGCTCGTTCATGGTTGGAATGAAGAGGAAAAGGTAAATTGCGGTAAGTTCTTCAGCCTGCTTGTGCTCCGATTACGTCTCTCCTTGCAACCCCTTCTAAGATTATTCTGAGCAGGCAAGGTCACGATTGCCTCGGGACATATCACCAAAAGCGCGGATGCGGCCAGATTACTTGCTCAGACTGGGTCATTTGTGTCTAAAGTACTTGCCTCAGAGGCCTCTGTGGAGGACCTTGGGATTGAGTGTTCGTGGTTCGGAGGAAAACCGGCGGTCCAATTCAAGGATGGAGAGGAGGGCATAACATTTCAGGGTTTGAAGACGTCTTTTGAAGGTTTAGTCTGACATTATCTTCATACTCAGTACAGCGATACGCAATAATCATTGCAACTGATTATTGCTGTATTTTAAAACCATCTTAACTTTAGAACAGAGTGATGCCGTTCCCAGCCCTGTTCACGCGTTCGGAAAGCCGTGTGGATGGGCTGGTCAAGAAAGGTCTGCCTCTATCCACTGGATGTGCTGCAGAAGAGGGAAACACCACTCCAGAGTGCAACACTTTTCTCACTTACTCAATTCCTGAAATTGAACGAGACAAGTGTGTTCCTGATATGGTCAGTGCCGAAGGTACGGTTGTGAAAGGGAAGACCAACCTGTGTCTTTGCAAATCGGTCATCTGAAAAGACCTCAACTCGTGCAGTGATTCCTGGAGCTACATCCTCGAAACCTGGCGCTATGGATGTCCTGTACTTTCGATAGAGAGCGGCAGTAACGGTGGTCATTTCCGCCATGGCCAAGCTACTGCCGGTTAGCCCACACACCGCTGCTGCGATAACAGTCAGAATCTTCACTTACTGCATACCGATACACATTCTTCCACCACTCGAAAACGCCCAAAAATGACGGTTTAATTCAACCGCTTCTAATCCTAGCCACCTCTCCGGGTTGAATGTCCTGGGGTCTTTGAACACCGTCGGATCACGGTGAATGATATAAGGCGACATCCCAACAACAGTGTTGGGTGGAATCTGGAAGCCGTCGACTATCGACTGCGCATTCATGGATCTCGGTTCGGTACTCGGGAGGGGCGCGTAAAGTCTCAATGTTTCCTTGATGACCGCATTGAGATATGTGCATCGATCCGAGGCGTCCACGCGTGGATGCCCATGCTCATTAAGCGCATCTCCTGTCAGGTTCATTACCTCGTCTCTCAACTTGGCCTGGAACTTCTCGTTTTCGGGAAGAGAGAGTGCCCAAACCAGAAACATGAGGGTATCGCTCGTCGTATCGATTCCGGCAAGGAAATGGTCTGCGCATTCCGAAGCCAATTGCATGTCATTCATACCGTCGGGCTGTTGCGACTCATGATAGCGCCATAGCTGGCCGATTATGGATGAGTCTTCAGCACTGCTCCAGTCCCCCGAGATATTTGAGCCCTTCTGCGCCGATTTGAGATTCTGAAAAGCTTGCAATGCAAATCTCCGTATGCTGGTGTATGTAGTTGGTTGTTGCATGGGCAGGATCGGCTTTACAATCCAGCCCATGAATGGTTTGCATGAGTACAGCCACTTTGTGTATGATGGAAAGTGCACCAAGAACCACGATAGCCGGCGGCGCGATGGGTGCAAGATATCGTCAATCAAGGCTCGATCATTCTTTGACCCCTGCAGGGCACGCGTCGACCCATGTTTTCCATAGACAAAAGCGGTGATGTTGTCTAGAGAGTAGTAGTGCATCGAGAGAAAGACATCGCTGATGCCCTGTGGCTCAGTGCTGATCAAGTCAAGATACTGTCGGGCCTTCTCCTCCACGAGGCTTGTCGTTGGCTCCTTCAGCACAACCGACTTCGAATAGGCATGGGAAAGTAGTTTCTTCCTGTTGCCGTGTTCCTTCGTCGAGTGGAATGTGAACAGGTTTTGCTCGCCGTAAACATCAAACATGCGGTAAAATGTCGTCCTGCCAAATCGACTGCCAGGCCCGTAGATGGTCCGCAATGCACTCAGGCTGTTGAAAGACACCTCATTTGGCCCGATGCGCACTACCGGACCGTATTCGAAGTGCAATCGAAGGATGGTCCGCGTACGTGCTGCATTCCAGTCTTCCCAAGCCAGTCGCCAGCGGCTGAGGGCAAAAGATTTTGGTCCAGGGATATTGCTCAAAGGGCTGGTTATCAATGGTTCTACAACCAGAACATTGACGAGGTAAATGAGGGCCGCAACCAGCGCTGCGACGGCAGATAGAAAGGTCACTCCCGGCATGCTGTTGCTTGATGCCTAGCGTTTGATGGTGGCTCTGTGGATGTGATCATCGAAACAATTCAATTCACAGCCTACCTTATCTAGCGAAGGAACAACTATTAATACACTTCACGGGAATGCGCCTCGGTTGGAGTCAATGGAATTGACGAGTCGGAGAGCAGCGATTGATAAGTTTTTGACAAGTGACCAGCGCCCTTTGGTAGCGCTGTTTGTGTGCGGAGTATGCTTTGTCCGTTCAGCCCCAGCTCGATCCCGCCTGTGAAGTGTATCGAAGCTGTTAGCTTTATCAGTCTGTGACAGGACGCGGCCATTTTTCCAGGAGGGCTTAGTGGGCAATATTACAGATCACTGCGTCTTTTCTGGCCATGAATCTAATTGAAGCGATGCAGAAGGTACGAAACGTTGTGAAGCCTGCGCGTAATGGCGAGCGATCCCTACAAAGGTTTTACCGGCCGGCACTAGGTCACCTGTCAACGCGAACATTAGCAAGATTGTTGAGATTGAGAAGTGCGGATTCCTAGTCACCAGCGTCCGGAAACGCTTTGAAACTGAGTGTGTATCAGTAAGGGAGTCGCCATGGTGTGCAGGTCCGACGAGCACGCCAGAAGGGCCATGCTAAATCCCTAGATACTTCGCCGGCCCGAAGGCGTAGAATTACCGGGCTCATTCACCCGCCATTTCAACCAGATACAATAGGGCTTTATCATCTTAGGCACCCCAGACGTTGCCTCGAGGCTTGTGGGCTTGTTCTGTCTCCCTCTGAGGTCGCGACGAGCCTCCACGATGACTTTGTCGACTAGGCTGATGTTGCCGAGCTTGCTAGGCGGGCGCCAAGGAAAAAGATAATTTCGGGATAGCATACACAAGTAGGGAAGTCATTGGCGTGGCGGTTGGATCTGTGAGAGAGTGGCGCGAGGGAACCTATTCCCACCATGTTTGATAGCAATCGTTCTCACTTGCCCATCGTAGAGATGGCGCTAAGTCAAAAGCATGCGCACCGTCGGCCAACATCCCAGGCAGCAAGAATAATCGCGGCACCAGACCTTGGTCGTCATGTGCTGTTAAAAATCTAGAAGGTTGGATATCAGAGTATCGAATCGCATAATGTGAAGCACAAATTCAACACTCCTCATGAACAGTTTATCGCTCGGTAAGACGGATTACTAAACCACATACCCCACATCCCTCCTTTTTGCGGCGGGGTATCCCTTTGGTAGTAGGTGGCGCATGTGGGAGTTGGGCCAAGCTTATATTTCGTCATGGCTAGGCTAGGTGGTCTTCCAACCTTCGCTCTCCGTCCTATTGCCATCTATCACAGCCCCGGGACAACAGCTGTGTAGTATAACGAACTGCCACCATGGGAGATGCCTGTTTGTTTCACCCTCCGACGACTCTGATTGTCGGCGGGAACGGCAAAACCGCACGTCATCTTACTTCGCTCCTCACCGCCGCAAACCCCGCCCACGCCGTCTACAGCATCATTCGCAACCCTGAACAGGTTCCCTCGCTCATCGCTATCGGCGCTCATCCCATTGTTCAAGACCTGGTCTCCGGCACAGTGGAAGATTTTGTCAAGATCCTCGAGCGCACCCAGCCCGACACAGTCGTGTGGGCCGCCAGCAACCCCCGTGCCCCTGTCGAGGTCGACCGTGACGGCGCCATCAAGGTCATCGATGCCCTCGCTCAGGCTGAGATCCCGCGGAAGCGCTATGTCGCCATCAGCTCTGCCGATGTGCGCGACCGCAAGAGGCCGACGCCTGATTGGTACAGTGAGGCAGACATCAAGCTGAGCGACCGCATGTGGGGGGTTATTGAGCCGGCGCTGAGGGCTAAATTCGAGGCCGACAAGGACCTGCGTGTCAACAACCGGAGCCGAGGAATCGAGTACACCATCATTCGGCCTGGTGGTTTGACGGAGAAGGAGGCCGAGGGCCGAATCAGGGCGGGCAAGGTTGGCCTCCAGGGTATGATCAGCCGGGCCGATGTCGCCGCTGTCCTCTTTGCTGCGATCGAGGATGAGTGGACCACGGGCCTGGCATTCGATATCCTGGGTCCCGGGGAGGGAGATTTGCCGATCAAGGAAGCTGTCAGGAGCGTGTCTGCGAAGCGCGAGGATACTTTCGATGGATATTATTAGACGATTGCATTCAAGAAATCCCCAAAGGACTGAATACGGTAAGAAATCTCGAGCCTTCAAAAGTTGTGTTGCTGCTTGACGATGATCTGGTTCACACATGTTGAAATTGGCCATTTAATTGTCTCGGGGCCATGGGTGACTGCATGGCACGAGCTGGACATCATGCGCCATCGCGCGACACTACTAGCAATCAACCCAACTCATCCAATGGAAAAGTCCTCTCGAGTGATGCCACTCCTGTCACACATCCCTCGAAATACTCCCGCCTGCTCCCAAAGCTCCAGCGGCGGACCTAGCTCGACAATACGGCCCTGATCCATGACACAAACCCGATCGTACAACAGGACAGTGCGCAGGCGGTGAGCAATAGCGATTAAAGTCTTGCCGCTGCTAAGTTCTTGAGCGATAGTCTTTTGCACTAGGACATCAGTCGCGCTGTCTACGCTGCTAGTCCCTTCGTCAATGAGTGTGATACGTGCGTTCCTCAGGTGCGCACGCGCCAGGGCCAACAGCTGTCGCTGGCCGAGAGAGTAATTCAGACCTTCCTCTTCCACAATGGCGTCAAGGGTGATCCGTGTCTCCTTGTTATTCTCTGGGGGGTGGGCGGTCGTTTGTATGTCGCGTAGACTATGGTCGGTGGCATCGAATGTTTCGGCTGTTAGGCCTGACGCGAGGCCAGTGGCCTCAGACGAGTCTTCTCGAGGAAGGAGATGGGCCTGACGAAGAGCGTTCCACATTTCAAGATCGCTGTGTCTGTCAAATGGGTCCAAATTCGAACGGATCGTTCCACGGAACAGCGTAGGGTCTTGCGGGATAATGGCAAGCCTTGAGCGTAGATTGTGCAGACCAACTTGAGCGATATCGACCCCATCAACCATGATACGACCACCGCTTAGCTCCGTGAGGCGGAACAAAGTCGAGAGAATGGTGCTCTTGCCGGCACCCGTGCGCCCAACAATGCCGATGCGCTCACCCCCGCGAATCGTCAATGTAAACTTGTCAAGGACCAGGGGCAGCTCCGGCCTGTATCTCATTTGCACTGATTCAAACACGATCTCGCCGCTCTCTGGCCAGCTGGATCGGAGTCGGAGAGATGCGTCCTCCTCGAGCGAGGCTTCATGGGCGAGTGAGGATGTGTATTGGTGCAGTCGCTCGGTGCTGGACATGGAGTTGTCAACGTCGGCAAAGTATCGCACCGTAATCTGTATGATGCCAACCAGACTAAGGCTGTAACTCAAAATGAGCCCAGTGATGCTAGGCGACACAACCAGTGTCGTAGTCACAGCAAGCATCCCGGTCGTGAAAGACAAAATATTGCCTAGGTTGTCGAGTCGTAGAGACAACCAACGTTGGTTCGCAAAGGTCAAGAAGTAGGCGCCGCCCATGTCGTCGATGGCTCGATAAATATCGCTGACATAGTGCTCCTCGCGTCCATACGCTCGTATCGTGGACGCGCCGACGAGTGCCTCGTTGAATTTCGCAAATACGACTCCATCAAGAATCGCGTGGTAACGCTTCAACTCTCGGGCACTGCATCGATAATAAGACACAGCTAGGACTAAGACAACGGATA
This sequence comes from Verticillium alfalfae VaMs.102, assembly GCF_000150825.1. Lineage (NCBI taxonomy): Eukaryota > Fungi > Ascomycota > Sordariomycetes > Glomerellales > Plectosphaerellaceae > Verticillium > Verticillium alfalfae. The sequence continues at coordinate 444,691 of NW_003315029.1, forward strand.
CAACGGCCAAGGCGATGGCGAACTATACATCCGGGACGTCAGCTTGGTTGCAAATATTGGACCCCAACTCGACTGACGTAGTGGAAGTAAGCGATGATAAAACCAAAAGATCCAAGCAAGGAGCTCAGTACGATGAGGTACTGCCTGAAGGAATCAGTGAGGCTGTTATCCATTGTATCAACGTCCTTCGTAAATCGATGTATGATGCGACCAAGAGGTGTGGTGTCAAAAAACACAATCGGGGCCCGAAGGATCTGCCACATCGCGTCGTTAGACATTGTTTGGCTCGCTCTGGTACCCACAATGCAGACGACCATGGAGAAAGCGAAGAGGAGAACGGCTTGCGCGACACCCAGACCGGCATACAAGCCAATCTTTGTCTAGTCAGCAAGGAACTAAACGCATGTTTGTGAAAGGAGGAGACCGGACGACTCACATATGACGCGCGGGAGAGGCCATAAGCATCCGATACCCACCATGCTAGTGAAAGCGACGTCAGTAAGTTTGCAGCTCGGAAGATGCACATGAGGATGAGCACTGCTGCCATGTTCAGAATACTCCCGGAGGACTTCATCCAGACATGGTAGACAGTCCAAGGAACGCTGTTGACGGCCTTGACGTCTTCTTGCATCAACTTCTTGTTGTCATCACTGACAGAGTCGTTCAGCAATGCTGCACATTCCTTGTAAGCACAAGTGCTGTCTTCCATCTCATCATTTACTTGCGACTCGTTAGAGCTCACAACACGTGACGTTTGCACGAACCTACGGAAAGAAACTGAGCTTTCCAGAAGACTTTCGTATTTGTCGACTGCCTCGATGCGGCCATTCGTCATCCATATAACCCTATCACATCGGTGAAGAACTTGCAGTTGATGCGTAACGAGCACACGGCACTTTCCATGTAGAAGACCGCTGATGGCTTGGTTGAAGATGTGATTCCCAACATGTGCATCGACCGCTGAAAGAGGATCATCGAGAAGAACAATTCCGGCATTTGAGTAAATCGCTCTTGCGATGTTCACGCGTTGCTTCTGCCCACCGGAGAGGGTGATCCCCTTTTCGCCAATTTCGGTAAGGTCGCCACGGGGAAGCAACGCAAAGTCGGCTTCAAGGGCACAGGCGTGGGTAACACGACTGTAGAGCTCTTTCTCAAAATCTCTTCCAAACAGAATGTTTTCCCGGATAGTAGCGTTCTGCAGCCATGCAGACTGCGGACAGTAGGCGACGTTAGAGTTGAACTTCATGGTCCCCTGAACCAGACGCATGTCGTTCGCCAAGGCACTGAGCAGCGATGATTTGCCACAGCCCACCGAACCAACGACTGCTACAAGCTCCTGCGAAGATATTGTAAAAGAAATGTCTTTAAGAAAGAATGGCAGTTCGTAGCTCTGCCCTGTCACCTTTTCGCCATCGTATCTGGGCGTACACGCGTTATCAGCCTCTTTTAGCGGGTAGCGGCCCAGTGTTCTCAATTGACGGGTCTTTCGGCTTTTAGCTGCAGTCTCTGTCGCTTGTTCCTCGCATAAAGTGGAAGATTTCTCCCAAGTAAAGGTTGCGTTCTGTATCTGGATAGCATGGTTTAGACCGGGTGTTGCACCAGGGTGGGCAGGAGACTCTTCAGATAATAGCAATGCTTCAAATCGCTTCAACGCAGCGTCGGCATCAACCAAGTGACCGATGGATGTTGGGAGCCAGTTCATAGGTGTCCGTAAACTGTTGAAGAGCGCCAGCGATGAGAAGATAAGTGCTGGGTCCAGCGGCCCAGAGTTCGTGGATGAGTAAACCAAGAAGGCTGCCATGCTGGAAAATATGGGAAGCGCCATCGACGCAGCACCGATGGCGCTTTTCGTGATATGTAAGATCTGCAGTGAACTTGTTTCCGAGGCTCTTATTCCCTGAAGTCGACGGAGAAAGGCCGATTCCCAGCCAAAGTATTTGACGAAGCGGATGCCATGAAGGATCTCCTGTGTGAGCCCAGCTCTCTGATCTGTGACCATAGTGACGGCGGCTCTCAGACGTGCTAGGACCTTGACCACTTTAGTCAACGTTGTGAGGCCGAGAACAAGCACCGCAACACCTGCCAATGCGCTATATCCCAGGTTGATGATCAATAACGTAATGGTAAGTAGAATGGCGATCGGCGACGTCCACACAAGGTGGAATGTGGTGCACGATTGTTCAATGCGCGATACGTCGGTTGAAATCAAACCCATGACACGACTATTCGACCATCCCTCTTTTGAGGCTTGCCACCGGAGTTGATCGTGTGGCTGCCCTGTCGGGACTATTGTAGCCTCGGTCATACCAAGTTCACCGCCCGCTCTGGCTCGCCTTGAGAGCCGCAGAGACTTTGAAAATGCCACAGCAATCAGTGCACTCCGGCTTTCGCCCCCGAATAATGTGCTGCGGTAGTGGAAGTGGCTCGAAGAGAAGCTTTGTATCACCTGCATGGCAGTTATAGCCAGCACAAGGCCGACACCGCGGCCAAGGGGTGGTTGCGAATCTTGTTCGCCCCTAATGAACGAATGGGCATCTCTAGCGAAGATTATCAAGAAACGCAGGGTGAAGGGAGCCATGGCCTGCAGAATAGACTCCACAAGTTGGCACAGCCCACCAACCCAGAAGTCAAACTTGAAGCAGCGGTGGAGTGCCCATGCAAGAACTGGTAGGCCCCAACGGCGTTGGGATCTATGGTGTTGTTTGTCGATAGCCAGGTTCTCGAAGGACTTTATGACACTCTGCGCCAGATAACTGGCGGAACGTGCTTGTGGTACGAGCCAGATATCCTCATACTCCAGTGGCCTCTTATAACCGGTCTGTAATCATCGGAGTCAGTGATGCACATCACACGTGAGAGCGCCCTTCTGAGCTAAAGAGACAGGTGGGAAACGTAAGGGTTTCAAGAAATCACCGTAAGCAGAGGACCGAGCCATGCGAAGAGAAGCTGACTGATGAAACTGGCATTTTCTTCCGGAGAAGGTATTCGACTTCTTGGTACGTCTGATGTTCGACGAGCTCTGAAAAGGTTGAAGTGTAGCATGGTTAGAATGTTTGATAGCCACTCTCTCTACCTCACAGAGCGCACAATCAGGGGCTGGTAGCTGGCTTCAGGGCTACACAGGGGTCGTCGACCGTTGAGAGCTTTCGCCTGTCACCTAAGTTCAAATTCGCTCGTCAACTTCACTGCCAGACAGCGCTCCGCTCTTCCAAGTGTCAAACATACCAAACTTTTGGCCTTTAGCGAAGTTTGATACATCCCACATCATTAATCGTCAGCCTTTGTTTGCATGCGATGCCTCAGGATCTGCTGGTAGATTGGCCGGCCACTGACCAATGGCACCAGTGCGTACTCAGCAAGACAAGCGGTCAGGGCCCTAAGGGATCATTCTGTGGACCAATATGGTGAGATTGGCGTTTGCCGAGTCTGCTAATTGAGCAAGTTATGACCTTGCATACGAAGCTGTCGCGTCAGCATATTGACCCTGCATAGGCCCCTGTCTGATGTCCGGGAGGGTGTGGGGGGGCTTCTAGGGTGGCCATCACAGTTGCTGTTGCGGATCAGTCCTGCGAGAAGGCTAGATGACGCTGCTATGTGCCGCGATAGCCTGTTGCTTCGCCAGGACTCCCAACAGACATTCGAGATGGCGACGCAAGGACTGTTCTTGGAGGAGCATAGGTAGCTATTTGAGGCCAGCATGGGCATATTTTTGGCCTCATGTCACATAATCTGCCCAAACTCGCTGCCTGATAGATCTTTGCGAAAATGACAGTTACACATCTTTTCCCTATTGACCCTGCTATTGCAGTCCAGCACCACATCGGCAAGATCAAGCGAGCTACTGATAGTCTCGAGGGTCTGTATCCCCTCAACTCGATTGACAAGGTTAACGCCGCAATCCCTCACTGGAATGAGCTTTACGGCGTCATCGGCTTCACTACTGTCGACACTGATGTAGAGCAACGACTGCTCAAACATCCAGACGTGATCAACTTGTTGCCTAGCACGCGCCGGGCGGTTCTAGAATGCGAAGCAGCTTTCGAAATTGCGTTTGCCAACGAGATTGCCGAAGCTCCAGAGTCTTCGACGGCGCGCCTATCCCTTTCACGGTTCCCAATTCATGCCTTTTACGAGCATGCCGCAGAGCTGGAGTGGACGGCTGCATCTACAGTTCTGGGACGTACACCACGCTCTGTTGCTATCCTCGGCGCTGGTGCCCTACCGGAGACTTGTATTTGGATTCAAGACTGGGCTCGGACACGTGGCGAGCGTGTCCGTGTCCATAATGTTGAGCTGGTGCCGTCAAGGCTCGAGTTGAGCCAGCGGGCGATGGCAACGCTCGATCTGGATTCTGAGGACACTACGTATGAGGCCGGCGATGCACGGGAAGTACCCAGGGATCTACGTCGCTTTGATACAGTGTATTTCAACGCCACCGTCGGCTCAACTGCCGAAGAGAAGGAGGCAGTCTTGCTCGAGGTGGCAAGCCGCATGACCAGTGGTTCCATTATGGTGTCTAGAGGCTCTGCTTCATTAAAGTCGCTTTTCTATCCTGTGAGTACCAGTTCAGACGAAGAGAAGCAGCAAGACATAACACTAACCTTCGCAGCCAACGATAATGAACTCTCCCAAGTTGATGAAGAAGTTGATGCCTGTTTTGACGTGTCACATGAATGGAGAGGAGGGCAGAAGCATCAATACGTCAATCATTGTATCTAGAGTCATCTGAGAGCTGTCGACTGCTCATCACTTGAGCTACGTCCAGCAAATTCGCGCTTCATCCGCCCAAACTTTGAACAGAACCCTCCTGAGTTTAAATCTAGGAAATCGCAGATTGTGAAGAATTGGAACCATGTCCTCTCATGTACAACAAATGGTCACTGATTCGAGGCCCGTTGGCTTCTCTGTTCCTTCCCCTCCATTCTGGCTCACAGCCACCTTGACCACCATCCAGTCGGTAAGAAACTTGCCCAAGCCGGCACCGACAAAGATGGCAACGATGATGTAACCGTTGAAGGACATGACCAGGAGCATTAATATGTAGGCGACAGAAAAGGTGATGGCGTACATGAGCGATCGTATGGCCTGTTGCAACGGACTGACACGAAGGCTAACGATTCGGACAGTAGGGGAGCTTTTGCTCGAGGGTGGTAACAGCGATGGGTTGGCGAGAGTAGCGGCCGTCACGCTTCTTTCCATCTGCGTAACAATTGAAGTATCGTACTCTTTACATGCGCGCCGGCACAGCTCGAGAGTGACGGCTAGGAGGGCGACACCAATACTTGAGGCAATCATCATGCCTTCAGTTCGGATGTACCATGATTTAGCGAGGAAACCTAAAACACGAGAGCCTTGTTAGCATCCTCGCTCAGTGGTAGATATTTGTCTTCAAGGGCGTGACATGACGACTAACACGATCCGACGGTGTTCCAGTTCCAGATCATCTAAGACAACGTTAATCACCTGTGATCGCGATTTCACGTCCGGGTACGCCGAAACGCTGAGAAAGGCGTAGGGATAAGTTACGCACCTCCATCTGGCACTGGAGATCACTGTCATCTGCATGCGATCCATGGCTCATTTTCCAGAGGTCACCGAAGTCGTAATACGAATGAAAAAATGGTATTGTTCGTGAAGCTCTGGAGCTCGAAGTTTGGAAGGAGTTTTTGTCTTCTGGATTCTGATGACGAGATATTGACTTTCTATGTAGGCTGGCCTGCTGCCGGGATCTTGTAAAGCTGGGCCACCATGGTGACCACATGTGAGATTGGTCACAGATCAAGGGTCTGGGTCAATCTGGCGAGATACCACACCGATGCTGAATCCTGCTCAACAATCCAGAAGACGCTGGCCAGGTGGCAGGGATGTAACCCAAGAAAGTTTGCATGTCATTGAAGATCTTGCCTTTTGTGGCATATTCCGTGCCGAGAAATTGTGTCCCCCACGAGGTGGTCTGCAGGGTGTTCTGAGACACCACCAACAAGCCAACCATAACCTTCTCAATTATGCTCTGTGGCTTAGGTCCTCGTGCTCGGGACCATGCGTGACCAGGGGAGTTTGCTCGCAATTCTAGCTTGCAGGACATTCAGTGCTCGGCCCGTCATCCTTTGCCCCAGCACCACGGCTTGTTAACTTCACCGCCAAGAGTTTCTGCATTCACACCTGCGAAGCAATCTTTGTGTATGGGGTTGGAGGGTGGAGAGCTTTTGTGCCTGTATATTACGGAATTGACCACCAGGTTTCGGTGGAAATGTGTATGCTGGAGTCTGTGGCATTGCCGTAACCTACACTTTGTACAAAGCATTTGCAGATCCTCCTTTGCTTCCCGTCGACACTTTCCATCCTTCATACTGCTTGGATTCTCAGTAGGCTTGACCTTTTCCCTCGAGAGTCCTGCAGCAAACGTTTTCTTGGTCAAAGCGGTAATCCATCACCCTGCGACGACCCAAAGTCTTTCTTTCGGCAATACCTATCTAGATCGCCGGCTCAAGTCTAGCTCGGCTGATCTTCTCATCACCATGGCCGACGGGGCAGAGGTCAAACCTTACAAAGTCTGGCACTATGGGTATCATCCGCGTACGCTACCTTGTACTGCTGACCAGGCCAACTGCGATTATCTCGACGCCCTCTGGGAGGCCAACGACCTAGGCATGGTCTATTCCGGCATTCTCTGGCTCATTGTTGGCGCAGTCCTTCTGATCATTGCTGTGGGAAGACGCTCACTTGTCTCACGTCGCACCAGACCCTTCATTTTCTCGTCTACATCCAACAAAGCTGAAAGCGAGTCCGCACCTCTCACAGGGACGCAGCTTCCGAGCTCAACGTCGCCGGCAATCGTATCTCGTCCTCTTCGTGCCGCAGCTGCCACTGCTCGTTCTTACCTTCTCCCTGATTCAATCCGCTTCGTTTTTGGACGCACCACGAGACTACAAGTCCTTATCCTCACGATTTTGGTTATTTACTTGACCATTTTCTCATTTGTGGGGATGACATACGCTCTTTGGATTTCCCCCGTTAAGGACCATCCTGGTGTCTACAAGGAACAGAACACTGCTGGAATCTGGTCCAACCGCATTGGTATTCTTGCGTACGCTATCACTCCCTTTTCCGTACTTCTTGCCAGTAGGGAATCCATCCTGTCAATTCTTACAGGCGTCCCATATCAGGCTTTCAACTTTCTGCACCGCTGGGTCGGCTACATCATCCTGCTTCAGAGCGTGCTCCACGCCATCGTGTGGTGCGTCATCTGTATCGGGCTCTATGGCCCACAGCCAGAGTATGCAGTCAACTGGGTAACGAAGGAGTACATGGTGTATGGTCTTTGCGCCATGTTCCTGCTTCTACTCATGTGGTTCTCAGCCTTGGTTTCATGATCGTGCGCATGACCCTTCTTCATCACCAATACGTCGGCGGCGATTGGGGCTTCCACCCGGCTCAGGCTCGGTTGACACTGTTTCCAGACACAGACCACGGCGATGTCGCGCGCCTAGACTTTACCTTCAATCAGTCGCCTTGGCATGTCGGGCAGCACTTTTATTTGTGCTTTCCCGACAGCAGCGTATGGCAGTCGCACCCTTTCACGCCGCTTTCTCTGCCTGTTGTGGGAAAGGAAGGCTTCGTCAAGCACTCCTACGTTTTCCGCGCGAAAGGCGGCGAGACGAAAAAGATTGCCGAGCTTGCGGCTCGTAGGCTTGCCGAGACGCAAAACGCAGGTTCTTCTCCGTTGCCTACGACGCCAGTAATCCTACAAGGGCCCTATGGCGAACATTCCACTCGCGGAATAGATGGAGGTGTCAATGTTCTGGCTATTGCAGGTGGTACAGGCATCACGTATGTGCTGCCAGTCATTCTTGAAACGCTCCAGTCCCAAGTCGATTCAGCGTCGGCAAGCGACCGCACTGATCGCGCAATTCAACTCGTCTGGATGGTCCGCCACCGCGACGACGCTCGCTGGATAGAGGCTGAGCTTGAATTTATCAAGGCTTCGGCCGGAAAACACAACATCCAGGTGACGATCTTCGTCACCCGCGAGCAGGAGGAATCTGGCAAGGACAACAACACTAGTGCCAATGAGAAGCTTTCCAGCGATCAAAAAAGCCGCCAAGTAACGGATTCAAGCTCATCTGCATCCTTGCCTGATACAAACGGCATATCTCTCAGGGATATTGTCACTTATAGGAATCCAGCGGGCTCAAATGACAGTGTTCGCCGGCATCCCGACGTCGGCACCCTCGTCCAAAACTTTGTAGGAGAGACAGTGCAGGGTCCTACGGTGGTCTTCGCGAGTGGACCAGGTGCTATGATTAGTGAACTTCGCAAATCTGTAGCCTCTTTAAACTCTGGGAAGCAGGTGTGGCATGGAAATGAGCGTTGGGACGTCGAGCTGAGAGAAGACAATAGGTTGGATTGGTGAGACTGCCTGCAAGGAGTGTCCGTTCATACAACATGTCATATTACGAGAACCTCTCCGACAAATAATCACACTCGTTTGCTGTACAAACTTCTCCTTAGAAAATATCTGCTCAAGCACATTGGCTGACAGAAAGAAACCAGGCACCACGCCAGTCAGTGACATTGGCCGCCATAGTTCGAGTTCAGGACGTATACAACATGAAGAGTCTCGTCACTCGTTTCCGGAAGGATTGCTAAATGAATCATCGCGATAGTAATTGTTTAGATTGTGCTCTGATTGAGTGGAAAGCGAGCTGAAGTGGGGAATAGAAGAATGGCCTCATTGTTCTGTATGCTCATCACAGCGTGGCTTGCAAATACAGCACATGCCACACGTCACGTATTCTCGGTGTCAGCCTCTATCACACAAAACTACCAGGATAAAAACGCTCTCAAATGGCCGCTGCTTCATGCAAAGTCAATGATACTGCAGGAGTACTTCCCTGTACCTTTACAAACCCCCACAAACATGCGGAACCCCACACCCCCCGCATATGTGTAAGCTTACGCCATGCAGAGAGAACACCACGACGCTCCCTTACTCGTCAGCGACTTGGTCGGGGAGACATATCTTTTTGTGGACATTTCGCGAATTTCCTTCGAGAGAAACGTTCTTTATTGTCTACCGAAAAGAAGTAGAACCAGAAGTGTCGACTCTGTATGTCGTATTAGAAGTATGCCAGCAGCACGAGAGGCGAAGAACGTTCGAGCCGCCCTTATTCGAGGATCTAGTATGTCTTTTCCTCCATTTCACTAACTCACCATCCACAAGGACTCATTGCTAAGCTTTCATGTAGAGTCTGTCGAGTGCCAGTGGTGGCTCCGTGATGACGCTACTCATCACCACTTGAAGAGGGTCTATGTGAACCCGGTCGCTGCGCGAGACTCACGCCTGGAGACCGTTGCCTCCGACTCGAATCCAAATTCTGGCAGTTCTTTGATCATTGTTGAAGATCGAAGTAGCTTCTCGCATAGGGAACAGACTGTCTTGACCGAGGAGAAGTCAACCCTTCTGGAGGAAGCCTTCAACTATCTCTTCTCAGCAGCATGCTCCGAAACAGCTACAACTGCTAATGCGGGCAAGTCTCGTGATCAAGCCCTCGCCTTACCTTCCTGTGTGTTTCTTCTTGCCGAAAATGGAGGTTTTGCCGTCCGTTCCGACTTTCTGGTGTATCGACTGCTGGGATGTTCGCAAGTGGCGTCGTCATTCAGCTTTCTTTCTACATCCACCAGAATCCTTCCCTTCACAGGATTCATCGACACGTGGAAAGATGTTACTAGAGCACTGGAAATCGCAGCTGGCGTCGTCTTGCTAAGGTCTCAGACTCTGGTGGCCTCCGGACTTCGCACGCCGGCATGTGAAATCCCCAGTCTCGAAGAGTGCATGTCATCATTTGAACGGCAGCTGGAACAGCGACTATCCTTCCCATGGCTTCAGCCAACTGCTATTCGGCAATATCGAGTCTGCCTTGTTATTCGCCCCCAGATTGTCCAAAGTTGGCTATCAAGGTGGCAGGCTGCGGCAGCCCTCGGGGTTAAGCTCGTGATTATCACAAGCGGCGACTGGTGGGCAGACGGTCTGGTGGATACTTCACTTCAATATCTCAGAGAAGCTCTTGTCCTGATCGATATGAGTACGAATAACGACGAAAATGGTTGCCTTCTTGGGGCGCGTATTGCTCAAGCTGCCAGAACATACCCAGAACCTATCGATGGTATATTCACCTCCTCCGACGATTACCTTGTCAGTGTGGCACACGCAGCCGAGGCGCTGGGTCTCTACACTGCAGGTGTGAAAGCTTTCACTGTTTCCACGGACAAATTCTACACTCGTATGTTTAGCGGTCAGGATATTGGCAGTACCTTCGCCGTCAAGTCCGTCGGCGAACTGGATAGTCAAATCGGGACAGCGGGAGACATGGACGGGAAGCTGCAATACCCTGTTGTCTGCAAGCCGTCCATAGGCCGAGGGTCTGAAGGCGTATTCAGAGCCGATAATCCAGATGAGCTCCAGGACGCAGTCAAGCGCATCTTGGCCATCCGGGATTGCCCCAATGGTGTAGTAGTCGAAGACTATGTCGAAGGGCCGGAAGTCGATGCAAACCTGGTGCTGCGCGATGGTCGTCTCCTCTTCGCCGAGGTGGTCGACGACTTCCCTTGCACGGCAGATACGTCGTCCAGCTCTCAAGGAGGCACCTTCAATGAGACGCAGACCCACACCCCGTCTGGCCTGCCGAACAACGAACAGGCCTCAGTGATCGAAGCAATGAAGCAGGCCGTTTTGCTTCAAGGCTTCAGATCGGGGGTTTTCCACTGCGAAGCAAGAGTGCGGAACTCCAGCATGGACTACGTCGTGGACCCGAGGGTGCCATTTCCGGTGCTCCAAATGCTCAAAACAAGTACCAAGACCAACAAGAATGAGCCTTCGATATTTTTGCACGAGATCAATGCCAGGGCCCCCGGAATGGGCAGCTCAACCGCCAGTCTGTTCTCCTCCGGTGTCGATTACTGGGCCCTTCAGGTTCTTTGTGCGCTTCGCGACTGGGGTAGGTTCGAGGCACTTTCCATCCCGTTCAAGAACTCCCCAACCAATTTCGTCTCGCTCGCCAATGTAGCTGTCGACGTGAGTTTAGCGCAAATGCGCGCACTCGACATCCCTGGATTTGCCTCCACTACAGGAAGCGAAGAGGGGCCCAAGCCCAACACCCGGATAGCGATCGATGGAGACGCATACCCAACTGGTGAATTACGGCGCAGCTGCCCCGAAATCATGCAGCATGTGCCATATCACGTCACCATAGCAAGGCCCAGCGATTGGTACGCAGGACAAAAGGGTAGCTGGCGATGGTTCACGACCGGGGTGGTCGTTTCGCCGCTGAGCAGAGAGCACGCCTTGACGATGGTGGACAACTTTACTCGAAGCTATGAGGAGCTTCTGCACGAAGCGCCCAAGGGATCAGCGACACATTTGCGACCTTGAGCGCGCAGCATGTGAACACGAGTTATGTAGACGTAACTATAAGCTTATTCATTACCGCACTGCGGACCGCCACCCGCTGCTTCGGCTGTGTAAAACGGTCTCCCTGGCTGACTCCACCCCCGCGTTCGACATGGCGCTGAGCTAGTTTGCGCTGGTTTTCCCGCACGGCACTGCAAGGTGATCATGCAGCACGGTAAGCCACCATGTCATCAGGGAAATAATGTGCAGATGGCCAGCAACTACTGGCAGCCGTGAACCCTGTCATAAGGTGCCTCGACCCTGAAGTGTGCACATTGCATGAGTGTATTGAGTCAGCTTGATAGTTACTCCCTTGCCCCAACGTCTCCTGTTGTCACGTTCAGAGGTAAAGAAATGACGAGTGCCGTTTATTCATCATACCTTTCTATTAGAGGTTCAACATGCCACCATGGGATCTAAATCTGGAGCGCAAGGTTCTTGCTCGCCAAGAGACAACAGATGTGAAGCCCGGTTCGGCCGGATTTGTTGTGACCAAGAGCCACCCAAGCCGTCTGATACGTGGTCTTCTCCTGCCATGCGCGAATGCCAAGGCCCTTGTTCCATGCGTGCATTAAAGGGCAGCAGATACTAGCAATAGAAGTACCATTTCAAAGCATCAGCCCCTGAGAGAAATGCGTTGTTGTGTTGCAGATCTGCAAAGGTTCGGTGCCTTGTTGAGAACATCCTGCAAGGGTCCCTCTTGCGCCAATGACGACGTCCGTGCCGCTGACCTCCTGAGAAGGTCGGCCTTTTAGGCAATTTGATCACCATCCGAGGTGCCGTTATAGAAATTACCTTTAGCCGTCTCTCATAACTGGAGTACGCATATGCACTTTCGTTGAGATTTCTTCCCTGTTCTTTTTTTGAATCACCCTGAAGCATACGAATCACCAACGGGCGGGGTACTTGGCTACAAAGCGACGCTGTCTTTGTCCTAGGAACAGTGGCAGACCATTTTACAGAGGCATGGCAGAAATGAGTTGGCCTTTGGACACCTTTTGTCGCTTGGACCGTGTTCGCGAGCGTAATCGCATCGCCAAACGAAAGTCTCGTAAGTACCGTGGCGTGCGCAGCGACAAATAACCACCTTCGAACCCATGGGCCGCGTTTCTAATGCAGACAAGCTTAGGCGCCCGCCAAAAGCTGACCCAGCAGTCTGGTTCTGAGGGAAGCACGTGTACGTGCTCTGCCGCGAGTGAAGAACCACCCGCTGCTGCCGACGAAGATCATGGGAACGGCTTGCTCGGTAGTGAAAGCTCACCAATACTACAGAGTTCTTCGTCTTGGCAGGATTACTCACCCCTAATTGCAAACGAGCTTACACAATCTCCCTCAGGTTGGCATAAAGGTTTCGAAAGCCCCATTGATCCAACTTCGTCTTTAAGGGAGAGTTTGGTGACTGCAGCTGTCGAAATCCACCCACCGTCCAAAGCACTTCCCGACCTTTCCGCTCAGAACTACTATCCTACACCATCCTTCTCGGCAACACCCTCGCCCTATATAGCTCCATTAGAGTTGTTAGACTATTCTCATACGACTTCCACGCAACACCAACCCACGGTGGCACACTATCGAGGCGAAAGATGGCCTGAGAACTTTTCCACGATCTGCTTGGCTGATGATTTTGTAGGTCCACATCCCAGAACGACTTCTTTTCCACTATGGGAATAAAAGTGCTAATATCGGTTGAGTAGTCTCGTGAGCAATCTCACAATAACTATTCAACGGAAGGGTATACCCAGGCGGCATCTCTTCAATGGAAGGATATGTTCGTATGTCCATCTTCCCCCATGACTTGCGATTGGTCTATTCACTCTAACACGTCCTCAGTCAGGACCTGCCCATTCGTCACAATACGAGCTGCTGTCAGAATCCGCGAAGCCTCGTCCTGGTGCAAGTTTGCTTCATATCGCCATCAAGAATGGTTCCGGAGGCATTGCCCACGCTCTAGTTGTTGGTGGCGGAGCTGATGTTGATGCACGAGACGTTGCCAACGGCGATCGACCCATTCATTGCGCCATTAGGGGACGTTCTGTCTCAATGTCGCGCATGTTATTGCACCATGGTGCCAGGCTGGACCTACGAAATGACGCGGGCCTGACCCCGCTAGATCTTGCTGTGAGGATGCAGGAAGAAGACATTGTAGAGTTGCTAATTGAAGGTGGCGCTCGAGTCTTGTGACTGTGATGCGAGTATTAAAAATCGGTATGATCAAAATTGAACCAAATTGACTTGGTGAAGAGTAAAGGTTGAAGAGGCTGCTTTGAAATCGGACCAATCTGATGCCTTATAGGCTACCCATAGAAGCACCTTCTTGCTTCGCCGCAAGATGGGACGTCTGGTCCAGAGCCTGCTCAAAATCCCGGACGATATCACTGATGTGCTCAATGCCTAGAGATAGCCTCAACAAATCCTCGTAAACGCCCATGTTCTCCATCTCCTCCGGGCTGCATTGTTTGTGCGTTGTTGACCAGTGATGCCCGATTATGGTCTTTGCGTCACCAACATTCGGTGTGTTGGTGACTAGCTTGAATGCATCGATGAGGGCAAAACCTTCAGCTGCTCCGCCCTTGAGGCCGAAAGTGAGCACTGAACCAAAGCCATGACCTGGTGTAAAATACTTTTTGGCCAATGAATGATCCGGGTGATCTTCAAAACCCAGGTATCGAACCCAGGCCACTCGCGAGTGAGCACGCAGCCAACGCGCAAGTTGATTAGCATTGTTTGTCTGCCTCTCACATCTCAGCGGCAGGGTTTCGAGACCGATGCAGAGCTGCTGGGCCGAGGGTGCAGCAAGACAGGCGCCTGTATCTCTCATGAAATCCCACTTCAGCATCTGCATGTAGGCTCGAGACCCAAGAGCGGTGTAGAGATTGGTGCCGACAACCTTGTCAGAGCCGAACTGACGGCCGTGGAGTTGTGGAAAGCGGGCGACGTTGGATTGCCAGTCCGACCGGCCTGTTTCGATGACGACGCCACCGAGAGTGGTGCCATGACCGCCTATCCACTTAGTGGCCGAGTGGATGATGATATCGGCGCCCCAGCGGGCAGGTTGGCAGAAGTACCCTGCCGCCGTAAATGTAGCATCGACAACGAGAGGAATTTGAGCCCCGTGAGCGATCTCAGCGAGAGGTTCCAGATCGGCAACTGAGAATTTCGGATTCCCTATGGTTTCGGTGAAGATGAACTTGGTTCGTTCATCTAGAAGCGAGCGGACGCGTTCGAGGTCGTTGGTGTTGCAGAATCGACTCTCGACCCCCATTTGTGCCATGATGAGCTTGAATTGATGAAATGTTCCCCCGTGGGTGAAGTTGGATACGATTACGTTGTCTCCAACCCTTGCCAGAGACATGGCAACAGTCAATGTGGCGGCTGCTCCCGACGCCAGTGACACAGCGTCGACGCCATCCTCGAGAGCGACCATGCGTCGTTCGAATGCATCGTTCGTTGGCTGCTCTTTGTAAGCGGGGAATGATACTGTGACGCATGCATACCATACGTTACCAAAGCGGCTATAGACCCAACGCTGTACATCTGGGACGGCACTGAAGGCATCGTCGGCAGCAGCTGAGCAGGGAAACTTGAAGGACGCTGAGTTAAACACTGGCACTGTGCACTCTCCATGACGGGGAGTTTTATCGAGCCCTGCATGAATGACCGCAGTATCATAATGCAGATGCCATGTTGCGCCAGAAGAAGCGGAAGATTGATCTGTATCAGACCCCCTTGAGTCGACGTCGCCTTCGAGACGTGAGATCATATTTCCGAGCTCTTCCAGGTTAACGCAGTATGAGGAGGTTCTACCGTTAGCGGGGCTGATGCGGGTCGTGAAGGTTCGGATGTTGTGAGATTGTTGCAATACATTGACGAAGTACGTAAAGAAGTAAGTATATGGAGTTTGTATTGCCCGTTGCTGGCAATGCTTCTAGAATCCAAACCTGCAACGACCCTGCACATGATCTAGTTTTGACCATGACCCTTGTTCCATGTGACGAAGCCGACCCTTTCGGGGAGATCAGTCGAAAGCAACCGGGGGGGTCTGCATTGGAGCACATAAGAGAACAATAGTCATGTCAGCCTCTGACCTTGCATGGTGCGCGAGATCTGGGTGTTGTGACCCTGCATATCGTACATGCAGGCATGTCGATCACGGCTTGGGGACACGGAGTTCATCCATGCTGCCTCTTATAGCGGCTTCTCCATACTTGTCAAGGTAAGCTGTTATTATGACAAAGAATACGAGCCAATGTCTTCATTTGTGAGCTTATAGTTTTTCTGAATAACTTCCTTATGAGTCTTACCTGGTTCCAGGACAGAAACACTGTCCATCAGGAAATATGCCGCGGAAGATACGAAGTGCGCGATAGTCATCCATCAGTCTT
This sequence comes from Verticillium alfalfae VaMs.102, assembly GCF_000150825.1. Classification (NCBI taxonomy): domain Eukaryota; kingdom Fungi; phylum Ascomycota; class Sordariomycetes; order Glomerellales; family Plectosphaerellaceae; genus Verticillium; species Verticillium alfalfae. Next base: position 460,522 of record NW_003315029.1, read on the forward strand.
CAACCCACAAAGGCAACCCTTGATGAGGCAAGATATTTTAAAAAATCGAAACATGTTTGCAATTATAGAGTTTCCAGGGGTGACATTTCACGGCGTCATTGGGGACACCTTCTAGCCATGGTTGGGATTTAGATAGTGAAGACCATTGTTCGGTGATGCTGTCGTGCCGTAGAGTCTCCGGCCAGATGGTGACATGTGGCACCAATTGGGCCTAAAAACGCAGCACCAGCAACAGATTTTGCGCCAGAACATGATTGAGGTCGCTGAAATCTGCAACCATTCATCAGCTATTCACCGCAGCACGACCCACGCCACGATCCGATCAGGCCTTATGTCCGTCCGGCAATGGCTCGTCTTCACAGTGCTTAGGGCTGTGCCGGCTGTGCTGCTGGTAGTCGTCTTAACGGCCTGCGCCATCATCTGTTACAGACTGGCCCTGCACCCCCTCGCCCGAGTGCCAGGGCCCAAGCTCGCCGCGATCTCCAATGTGTGGTATGCGCTTCACGTCCATGATGGGCGCATGTTCGCCTTAGGCAAGACGTTGCACAAGAAGTACGGCCCTGTTGTTCGCGTGGGGCCGAACGAGGTGTGGTTTGACAGCAAAGATGCGTTCAAGAGCATCTATCGTGAGTCGTTAGAATCTTCAAGACCCTATAGCGCCCATGACTCACTTTTACAAGGGGCCGGCAGTGGCTATGAGAAGTCCGAGTTCTACTGTGAGGCATTCATTGGCATTGACTGAGGCGTCGCCAACCTTCGCACATGGCACTTGAGGCTGACTGCGTGCAGTGGCCACTCTGCTGCAAAAGCCGACGATGGACTGGATGGGCAGATTGCACTTCCCTGACTCGCTGGACCTCTTATCTGAGCGAGACATATCACGATATCGCCTTCAGAGGCGTCTTATTGGTCCCATTTACCAAACGGCATCTCTCAAGCGACATGAGCCTGCTAGTGACGCCGTGCTTGGGAAGGTCGTCACCCAGATCCGGGATCTCGACGGAGCCGAAGTTGATTTGAAGGAGTGGATGCATATCATTGCTGTCGAATGTCTTGGCGCCATTGTGCTGGGCTGGTCTCCGGGCTATCTGAAGGACAAGACAGACTGGGGCTCTAGCAGCCATGGCTACTTGGGTTGGAGACGGAAGAGCGTCTTTGGACTATTTCCAATGATTGTCAAGGCCGAGATCATCTCGGGAGAGATCAGTTACGCGTTTGCTCGTCTCTGGGGACTTACTCACAAGGCTGCTAAGACCTTGAAACCCTTCTTTACGGTATAGTACCTCATCCGAAAGCATACGCCGTCAGCATCGCCTGACTGCTCGTAGGGTGTTTACCGTCAGTCGTCGCGACGCATCACCGCCGAGCTCGCCCCAAAGGCCGTCAAACCTTCCAAACTCGGCAAGACCAAAAGACCGTCTGCTGATGATCGTCATGACCTCCTCAACGACTTGATCCAGCTTCACAAGGAGAAGCCCGAATTTAACGAGACATATCTGCGGCGGATGGCCGTGACCAACTTTGGCGCCGGTCATGAGACCATGTGCTCCGCTCTGACTTCCATCATGGCCATGATCGGGTCGAACCCGTCTGTACAGGCCAAGGTCGCAGCCGAAGTGCGATCAGCCGAGGATCCCTCAAAATTTGATCACGCCACGCAATTGATGTACATGCAGGCAACAATCAAGGAAGCCCAGCGCCTGCATCCGGTCCTCGGTATGTCTCTTTCACGGACTGTTCCGGCCGAAGGCCTGCAGGCACATGGCCACCATTTCCCCGCCGGTACCATCGTCGGCTGTAATCCGGTATCGCTTCACAGAAACAAAGAAATCTTTGGCGTCGATGCCGAGTCGTTCAACCCAAGTCGATGGCTTGACACGGACGATGTTCGGACCATGGATCGGTATAATTTGACTTGGGGTGGAGGGAACAGGATGTGTCCGGGACGGCACCTGGCGTATCTCGTTGTCTATAAGGTCATTCCAGCCTTGCTGAGCGAGTTTGATATCGAGGTCTCAATGCCGCCGGAGGAAGAGATTCGATATTACTTCATGGCCATGTTGACGGGCGTCAAAGTGCGCTTCCGGCCTAAGGCGGGTCTCGACGAGGCACAGGTGACAACGGGCGCCCCGGTGTGAGCTGAGCCACGGCAATGCAATTTCAATGCAATGAATGAGACATTCTTCACATGATTACATTGCTACTGTAGTGGCCCATACTTGGCGCTCTTGGCGCTGTTGAAGCAACAAGTACCTCGTAATGAGTTTCCCCGAGATATCGCAATCAGCAGACAGAAGAACACAGCGTCAAAAGAACTTCCTATCGATAACCTTTTGCCCTGCTGGGGACTGTGTTGGTTCTTGCTTTGAGAGGCAGGCAGCAATCTACAATCGTTGATGACACTGACCTCAAAGCGTTCTTGCTTTATTACTCAATCTCGAACCACTACGATCTGCGCCGAAAACACCAACACGACATCTCTACACTGCTGCCGCCCAACACCTGCACATGGTCTGCGAGACTCAAAGTTGGTTTGTCATTCGGAAAAGAAATAAGCTCTGAACCGTGTCAAGGTATAACGATGAAGACCTCGAACCCCCTTTGGCTTGTCGGCCTCCTAGCTCTTGACCTATGGGTCCTGCTCACGAGCGCCGGCGGCGTCAGTCGGGATCTTGTCCATCGGCAGCTATACTCCGAGGGTGGCGAGTATCGCGGTCCAAAAGATGAGGCCGGCATCGGGCGAGGGGACCGCTTCAATGACGGCCAAGACATCCCCTACGGCGCAGGGGTCAAAGGTCGCAGCGAGAATGCCTCCTTCTACAATTTCAAGACGATCCTCGGCCACAAGGAGATCGAATCTGCCATGAAAGCCCTGAAAAACGAATACGGCATCATGCTCGCCCATCCGCCCGAGAACTCATTCGAGGACCGCGAAACCACCATCGGCATGCTTCCCTGTGATGGCACCCCCCTCGGCATCACCAGCAACAGTTGCGGCATGCCCTCAACCTACAGCGCCTACTTGACCGGCTCTATCCACGGTCGCGAGCGTGGCACCTCGGACGCCATCATATACTTCCTTTCCGATCTCTTGTACGCTCGCAAGCACGGCACGGGTCTCGACTACGGCAATAATGTCAAGTTCACCAATGCCGAAGTCCATCGTGCTCTTTCCGTCGGCATCGTGTTTTACCCCATGGTGAACGTTGACGGCGTCATGTGGGACCAGGACATGGACGACTGCTGGCGTCGCAACCGCAACACCGACAGCGCAGATGGTGAGGGGGAGAACAAGCAGGTTCCAAACGGGCTGCGGAACACGACGGTCGGCGTTGATATCAATCGCAACTTTGACTTTGCCTTTGACTACTTCCGCATCCTCAACTCGACCTTTGGCTATCTCGGTAACTCAGCATCCCCCAGCAGCGAATTCTTCCAGGGGAAACACGCCTTTTCAGAGAGCGAGAGCCGCAACGCGGCCTGGGTCTTTGAGGCGTTCCCCAATGTCAGCTGGTTCATGGACGTTCGTACATTTGGTCGGCACATTTTCCATCCCTGGGGCCTCGATCTGAACCAGGTGAGCAAGCCGGAGCAGAACTGGCAGAATGAGGAGTTTGACGGCAAACGCGGCGACACGTGGGACAGCGAGTACGGCGAGTACATGGATCGTGCCGACAACGACCTACACATCTCGGTTGCTGAGAGCATCGCTGATGCCATGGATGGCGTAGCCGACATGACGCACACCTTTGGAGAGTCGGCCTATCTGTATCCGCAGACAGGCGGGATCATGGACTGGGCTTATGCACGTCACATCCTCGATAGCAGCAAGACGAAGGTCATGAGCTTCACCATGGAGATGGGCGATGTGGAGAGCGAGGCTATGGATAACCTCAGCGAGATCTGTCCATTTTATCCGACTGTCGGAGCTTTCAACATTGCTCTCCGCGAAGCCGCTGTTGGATTGATGACGTTCCTGCTCGCGGTCGCGGAGAATACTCGTTAAGAGAGTAGAGGTGTTGATCAGTGTGGACGATAGCAATGGTTATGGATGGTCATACAATGCGTTGCGATTGTCAAACATGTCTTATAATGTACCAAGGATGAAGCGACGGTTGTGATTGAAGACCAAGTTGATCGAGTGTCTCCTCGCTTTACCCAATATCCAACATTGATTGTGCTTATGTCATCACCAGCCGGCAGCCGGACATTTGTGACTCCGAGCCTTGCGGCTGCTACCCCACATTGTGACATCCCACCTTTGTGCTACACCTCCGTCCAAATTGCCACGACCCTGTCGCCTTGTTGCCCATCCGCCTTTCGCAACCACGTGCTTAGGATCATCGTAAGCCCCCTCCAAGCGGCCACGACCCCTACGATCCAGCCGGCTTGACAGCCGCAACCAACCCGACAAGATGGTTCTTCAAGATCTCGGACGCCGTATCAACACGGCCGTTTCGGACCTGACGAGGGCGCCGAACCTCGACGAAAAGGTACGCCTTCATCTACACCATCATCCTTGCGACAGCCAGATCAATTTCAAAAGACCATACATAACAGGTGGCGTGCGG